>NC_062561.1:46552500-46625000 GCF_022837055.1 Prionailurus viverrinus | reverse complement strand
TGTTTTGGTAGACACCGATTTTAATCTTATTTTTTTTTCTAAAATGTGTACTTTTATATGACAGCATTGTGTATATGACACAATTAGGTTTTCTTTTTAGTGCATGAAAATTGGTACTGCCTTTGGAAGGTGTGACAGTATCCCTTTTTAATAAGAAAGCAGCTATGTATATACATATATTCAAACATATGAATATAAGATATTCGTTTATATTCACATTGTATGCTTTTAAATGAATATTGTAATCCTAATTGTAGTAAATTATTGAATAGACCTTTTTCTTGTAAATTTGGACTTATAACTAATCCTTTCCATTGTCCATAGAATAGATTTAGATTTTTTTCTAAAAATCCTGATGCAGGGATCACAAATAAAGTATGTAGTGTTTTAACCTGTTGACCTGTAATGTTAAAAAATATTGCTCAAAATCAATAAATATACTTGAGTATGCTTTTAAAATAAAATATGAGTAGCCATTTATACTTTCTTCTTACCTTGTACTTTGTCCTTTGCCTTTCCCATTTTTCTTTTTTTTACCTAATTGGGTTTATTTTCATTAAAAAAAATCAAGTTCTGCTGTGGTGTGAATTTTAGAACACTTGTACATTCTATCCCCTTTAATAGCTTAATTATAGAATATAATCAATTTAATATACAGGTTTTGAAATATTGCCATTGATGCACAACAAGGAAAAAAAGTAATACAAGCTTGACATTTTAAAACACCAGCATTGAAAGACTTTCACTTCTAATTGATTTTTAAAAGAGTTCCCTAGAAATGTGAGCTCAGAAATGTTTATAACAGCTTTGGCAACATTCCAAAATGTTTACCACAAAGTGTAACTCAGCAGTTTCTGAGTTCTCTCATCAACTAAGAAAGATGTGTCCCATAATTGGCTTAATCTGTGTTGATATTGAACCCCCCCCCCCCACATAGACGTTATGTTTTTAAAGACATAAATTCTCAAAATGATTACTTCACAATAAGAAGTGTTTTTACTTTCACTAGAGAGAAATCTTTATCAAGAAAGTTATGGATGATACCTTTTATATTTTTCTGAAATTATATATTTTCTTCCCCCCTCCTTTACAAAAATATATTGACCTTCAACACTGATAAATCTGACAAAAAGGTGATTTCTTTTTAGATATGTTAATATTATAGCCCTCCTATGGTTGATTGTAGGTATAAAAAACTTCCTCAGACAGCTAAAAAAATTAATGGATATGACATCCATTCTATTTTAACAAGCAAGCAGACCAAAATATGAGGAACATTGACCACAAGCAATTACTTTAAAAGGCTACTGCTAAGTATTTCAGGAAAAATGATTCTGTTGGCTAGTTGTTTGTCAGTTCCTGTACTTTTTTTATTGATTGCTTTTGAATATATAGCCCCATGATTGAAAATGTTGCTGGTAATATCTTCTCTTTATGGTGCCTACCCTACTTCCTGTGATTGATAAGAAATAAATTTACACACAATGGATATAAAGTTTATTTAGATCTCTACTTTCTAATAATAATTTTGTAGTGTGAAGTTTCTGTGAAACTTAGTCATAGAGTAGTCAGAACCTTTTTAACTCTTTTACTCTTCCCGTTCTTTTATTATTGTGTGCGATTTTCTCAAGATGTGATTAAGCACAATAATGTGATATTTCAAAGTATGATGAGCCAGAATGCTTACTTATTTGTAAACATTTCTTTTTGAGATGAAATCTGTACCATAATTGTACAACATCTATTTATTTCCCTAGGAATCTGGAATGATTGGTGGTTTGAAATTTCCACCTTATAAACTTATGCAATACAGGCAATATTACATTTAGTCAATAACCAGGATTCTGATTAGATAAAAATCACTAGTGATGAGAAGTAAAGGTGGAAAAAATAATGAATCAAAAAAGAAATTGATAGAAAAAATAGGTAAGGAAGTTGTCTAGTAGACAGTGCTACTTAATTTGTAGAAATAATTCATTGCCTAACAGAAGTTGCATCTGAGAAAAAGGTTTGCATGAAAATCTTGTCCCTCAATATCACAATCACATCTGTTTTGCCTCCAAATTCCAGCTCTAAAACCATATTAGAAACAAACATTTAAATGTTGTACTTTCTAAACATATATACATATATAAGATATATGCATATATGTTTGCCTCCTATTACACTATTGAGAGCCTAATGGCCTATTTTCCCGTGATTTAGGTTAAAAGAAAAGAAAACGAAACAAAATGAAAACTTGAACACAATGCAGTTGAACATCATTTTCACTTTCTTACAACCATAGGTACTCTCTCAGTAAAGTCATGTTTGACCCCAAATTCTAAGATTCACATATACTAATCTTCATGCCTCTGGCTTTCTACTGTATACCAGTTTCTTTTCTGTTAATCCTCAGACTTCCTCAAACTTGTGAGTACTCTTCAATATTTACTGCTGTCCTCCAAAGAAGTTTTGGTGGGGTTGTTGGTATGGAGGGAGAGAGAGAAAGAGGGAGGAAACAAGGAGGAGAACTTACAAGTGAAAACCGAGAAGCAGTACAACTTTGTGGTTCAGCGTTGAGTTGAGAACACGGAACCAAGCCTCACTGCTTGGGTGCAATGCATGGCTCTGTTCTTTACTACTACTCTTATGACATTTTTGTGTCAACTCCGTCTGTGTCTCAGTTTCCTCATCTCTGTCATACATAGAACAATTATAAATATTTCATCAGGTTCTTTGGAGATGATTTGGGTTAAATTCATTCGCAGAATACAACCTGACACCTTGTAAGCACTGTAAAAAATTTATTAAATAGAAAATAAAAATCAAATAAGAAAATGTACACACACACGTGCACACACACATACACACTCACAAATGTCTTCTAAGAAGTGAGCTTCTAGTATTCCCAACATTATTTGAAACTATATATATAATATTTTTTTCCTCTATATACCTTCAACATTCCTTACTTATCCAGAATCTTTACTAGTAGATTCTGATTTAATATTTATCCACAGGGTGTTTTATTGATGATTTGCTGCAGTGTGAGCCTAGTTTACGCTCAGGAAATAGGCTACCAGATTTAGATGCCATACCTACACTTTTAAAAAGCATGTACACATAGGAAAAGAAAGAAGTTGTCAGTTATTTCATTGGCACATTTTTTTTAAGAGATCGATAATCAGCCTGTAAACTTTTAATTGAAAAGTTTTGTCTCATGTTATCAGACAAATACGCACTCCAACTCTAAAAACTGACATTACTTTATTCAGTGCACATAAGACTTCCTTTAATTAGCCCTTAATAAGCTTGGTTTAACTGGGATTTATGGAAGAACAGTGGTCATTAACATTAGCCAGATTAAGACTGTGTTAATTACTATTGATAGATAAAATAACGTGCAAAAATGGTTTAAATTATTCCTATACTTATGAATTGAAAATAAGTTTGAAGCTTTTAAATGCAAGCTATATTTTGTTTATACTTTAAAATTGGATATTTACTTCTATGCATGTGGGCATAACAATAGGACTCGTGATTTCATGGTTTGAGTTTTACAACTTCTTTAGATTTACCATGAATTAGAGGTAATCTTAAAACATCATTTTGGATAATTTCCCGAAGTTTATGTATGGAATTTTTTACATTTACTCTTATGATTTATGATATACCAGTGTAGTTACAAATGAATATCTTAATTATACATTATCTTCAAAAGACATAGTTACTTCCTTTTTATAAACTGATAGATCCAAATGATTCCTTCTATCTTGAGAGAATTTTTATGATTATGGCAGTTTCATGTTAATGCTACCTTTTATTGTTTATTTCTACCCTTGTTATCTGTTTTTATATCATATTTGGGGTTAATGATAAATTTAGCTATTTTTCCCCTCCATGTATTAGTTATTGCACATTACATCAAGTGAAGGTATATCTCAGGATTCCTCAAGTAGTCTCTGTGCTACCTATTGTCACACAGATTTCCTTGAGATGGCTCTTGTAGAAAATATGCAATAGTTAATGTTATTCAGAGCATATCTAACAACAGTGAGCTCTGGACTGATGGAACCAATGGAATTCATGTAGCTTTCATCCTTCAGAAAATTGTGCAATCCAATAATTAAATTTGATAGTGTTAATATCCTCTCCTTGCTTCTGAATGATACAGACCACCCCCTTCCATTTAAAGATCCAATACAAGACCTTTTGTATAGACTTTTTGTATGGTCCCAAGAAAAATGAATTATAAATAAATACAATCTCTTGCCCCAGCCTAGACTCTGACTCTGTCTTTCCCAAGCTCAGTAAATAGCAACCTTGTTTTGTTTTGTTTTGTTTTAAACCCACATGCTCAATGTAGAACATTTAGAATCATACTTCACATGTATCTCTCCCCCTATCCTGCATCTCCTTTCATTTATAATATATCACTATGTCTGTTTATGCCTCTTCTAAACCATGTGTAGGGTTCATAGTCCCCTCTCCATTGCATCCATTACCATTGTGGGAACCCAAATTAGCACCTCCTACCTAATCCAGCCTGCCTGATCTCACTCTGTCTTTTAACTCCTCTCTCCTTATAACAGTTCCTGTGATGATTATAAAGCATAAATTCAATAATGAAATTTTCCTTTTAGAAAACCTTCAATGGCTTTTTATTATGCTTAGAAGAAAGTTCAACTTCCTTAGCATGGTCTGGAAGACCCTGCATGATAAGGAGTGTATTCTACCTGTGCTCTCAAAACCCTTATGAGTTCCTCTTCCCCTGATGCTCTCCTCACATTTCCTCAGTTCCCCAAATGCATTGCATACCTTTCTTCCCCTGGGTCTTCTTAAGTCTAAGCAGTGAGACTCTTTTCTCTTTGTTCATGACTTTTCTAGCTCCTATTCGTCCAGCCTTCTGCCTAATGTCCTTTCCTGAATGTGAAATTTGTTAGCTGTCCTGTTCTCTCAACCCATTTTTACCATACCATGTTGTTCTTTCTGTATTGCTTTGAATGATTTATAATCTCTATTTGCAAGTCTCTTTGCCTCATGACCATCCTCTTCCATGCGACCGTCAGGTTGCTGAGGGCAGGGCTGGCTTAGCTGCGTAGACTGGCATGTGTTGTCACCATATGGTTGTTCAACAAATATTCCAGGAGGGAAATGGTGGGATTTGGGAGCTAGAAGAAGCCTTGAGCTAGCATTTGGTATGCACACGTCTATCTTTCGGCAGCAGGTCGTGGTGTGCTGGACCTGGTTCACAAAAGTCAGTTGCCAAAGAATTTATAAGCTAATTGTTAAAAAAATTCACTATTAAAATTAGATTATATGCATGGAGAAATAAATAAAAAAATGGTTGTAAGTACTCAAAACTTAAGAAATTTGTGAATGAATGTTTAATGAATGAGTGCTGTATTAGGCAAGAATGCCATACGTATCCATATCCATGTTATTCCTGGCTGTCTCTTTACTCATGGAATTCCTCTATACTCTTACCAATTAGAATATTGCCTTCATTTCAGAGATGAGTTCAAGCTGCCCTTTGTTCAATGCAGCATTCCAGGATTTTACTATGTAAAGTTTTTATTCTCATTTTCACATCTACTTTTTCTTTTCATTTAATCTGAGACATAAAATGTTAATATTGTTGGCATTTCCATTTTACAGATGAGTAAATTGAATCTCAGAGGACATAATTTCTTGCCTGACATTTTGTGACTTTTAAGGTGGTGTAACTGAAGGCGGGGCCCACTGTTTGGTCTGCTACTTTGGTGTTTATTCCAGGTTATTACAATAGGAAGAAGAAGGTTCATTCTTTAAAATAAAAATGTATTAAACAAGAAATCCAGGGAGTTGATCTCCAGCTTAATTTTACTAGTACCTATCCAAGTGAACTTGAAGATGTAAGGTAACCTTTATGTATCTTACTCTAAGGTTGGTGAATTGCAGGGCTTAGAATTAAAAGCTCTCGATGCATATAATTTTATGATTATATAATGTAATAGAACTTAAGTAGATGGTATCGAGTCACTCAAATCAACTTCCACATTTTGGAGAGGGGAGGTAGGATGTTACTATGGTGATTCAAGAACAGAATATATTAAGGTATTTAGATTTCTGGGGACATCATTCATAGACTGTGGAGAATTTGGAAATAAAATTTGAGTTGGTACCCTGTCAACTTTATTATTTATCACTTTCCAGTTTTTTACCCTTGACCAACAAATTGACCTAAAAGATGTAACAACAAAAATGTCTTTTGTGACTCTATATCCTTGTTTAATAACTATTTTTAAGTCATCTTCCTATGATTGACCCCCAAATAATATGCATTCTCTATATCTGAGCTGTTTATATGATATGTTCCTTGGATTATGCTATAAACCCTTTGTGGCAGGGACCTTGTCTTTTTATATGCTCTATAAAGTACCATGCATACCTAGGGAATTTTATGAATAATAATAAAAAAGGAAGCCTAAAAAAAAGCTTTCATCAGCAGTGTTTTATTTTGCATGTGAATTTAGGGATGAATTCATGCTATTGTCCATATTTCTAGAGAAACAGCTGCTTATATTACAAAAGTTGACTATGAAGAAAACATGTAATATTAAATCTGAAAATTTACATTGCTGGTAAAGGAAAAATAAATGAAGCAATACAATTTGCTTTTTCCTGTCCGTTATAAAAATATTGCCAAGTCTGGCATGTGGTTCATAAAAACCAAACATTTTCTAACACAGCTGTGCATGAGGAAATGAAATACTGCAGGTATAAGAAACCACCTGTTTGCCAGAACAGGAGTTTCAAAAAAGATAAACAGCAGAATTTTATACGGGTCCCTGTTGAAGGTCTATTCTACTATTAATACTAAAACCTTAGCACTTGTTTTTCAAACAGGTGCTTTGCATGTGAATTGAAGGCTGAATAAGTCCACGGATGATTCACTAATAAACACCATTGGTTTTTCTATTCCGTACCCAAGATGATATTGAATACAACTGTCAAAGATAATTTTGCAACCAATTCAGTTTTAAATGCCCCAAATTATAACAAACCACAAATTCTTGTTTACTCAAAATGCTCTCCTTTCTCTCCTTCATCTTAGTTGCAAAACTCTCATGAACTTGACAGTGTTCTCCCTTGATGAAGAGAAAGTCTGAAATATGCCATAAATCATACTGAGCTACCAGAGAAATTCAAATTTCTGTAAGCACAAGTACCGAGGGACCGCTTAGGCGCTGCCTGAGCCATAATGCAACATTCGCAACGAGATCATTGCGTCATAATCTCATTCTGGCTGTGATTTGCTTTGTGTGGAGGGGCCTCAAATGTCAGAGAGAGAGAGAGAGAAGGAAAAGCTATTGTCAGGTTAGATTTCTCTCCTAGTTTACATTAGACAAGTGATCAGAGAAACATAATCTATCAAATATTTCAGAAATTAAAAACTTCCCTAAAGTTTTATCTGCATAGGACCTTTCTTGATATGTGTCGTGCAGTATATTTAACACCAGAATTTCTAGAGACAGTTAAGAGAGCTTTTAATATATTTTTGCTTCTTGTTTACTAAGTGTTATTAAATAAGTGAACTATTCATACCATAACCGCCAAGCTTAATGAAGGTGCCTATTAAACAAACAAAACTTAAGACCGTTTCTAATTAGTATAAAATATTCATCTGGAAAAATTCTTGAAAAATTGCCATTATAGTAAAACTCTATGCCTCTGTGTTATAGCAATATATTGAATTTTTACAGTGCATGCGTATGCAAAAATACGCGCGCGCGCACACACACACACACACACACACACACACACACACATATATGCTTCTGTGACTTACATGGATGGTGTCTCTTTAAGATTCAGGTTTGACAACTAGGAGATGCTTTTTAGTTTGTTCTTATATACAATAGCATCCAATTACTAAAAACAATTTTTTACCACCTCTTTAATATCCGAATAAGGGATATAAGCTTGGCCTCGAATTGAAAGTACATGACCATCATTACTTTCATGTTTCATATAGAAGAATTTTGCCTTACAAGAATACAACTTAGAATATGATTTTTATAAGCCTCCATAAAACATACAAGTATTTTTGCTTTGTTGTCTACTTCTCATGTCATATCAAAGTAGGTAGGTATTACCTTTTGATTATGCTTAGTGGTTAAAACAGTTTACAGAATCCTATTATTGTGTCCAAACTCTGTCTTTTTCAACTTGAAAATTCTAGAAAGACAATCATATCACCTGAAAATAATACTTTTTTCTATTCTATCCAGGTGGTTTTGCTTTTTATTTATATTGTATATTTTGGTATCTCATCGGAGTGGATTGTCCAGACTTTGAAAACAAAGTTGAATATTGGTTTTCTGTCTTTAGATTTATAGAGAATGTGTTTCTTTTTTCTCTTTTGTGTATAATATTCTCTGAAGGTACCTGAAAGTATATTAATTATTATGAGAATTTTTTTCCTAACTTAAAATCAAGAATGGTTTTTCAGTAATATACCTTTTTTCACATTGTGTTTAGATAGTTGTGTTTGCTAGAACAATAGCTCTTATATATCTCTCTCAGCCTTCAATCTAGAATAAAGAAAAATGGTTCCTTGTTTATAGTGTGTATGCAGCACTAGGAAAATATTGACATATAGCAAAATGTAGATATCATTGTGATACACACATATATTTTTATATACATATGTGTGTGTGCATGTATATAAATTAAGATAAATGCAATTATAACCTGCCGTGGTGACAAAACAGGATCAGCTTTCTGGTCTAGGGCTATGGATGATGCAGATTTTGTATTTCTATTTTTTAGTCTTTAGAGTTCCCATCCATGGACTGGGCACATAATAATATAATCCACTTCATATTATATATTCTGTCATATTATTAGTGGTTTAGAGTAAACTTTACTATAGGATTAATGTTGTTCAGTATCTCTGTTGTAAAACGTTACATGCTTTAAAGAAAGAATAATCACCTTTCGCTTTTCAAGGTTTAAAAGAGAACAAAAGAAAAAAAAACTCAATTCATTCTTCTTGTTGCCCAAACTCCATGTGGCTTAGACCTCGTTTCACATCTTCCTCAATTACACAGTATCTTCTTAAAGGCAGATACAATTATATCTCCCAAACCTTTTTACCTTTATTTTCCCAAACTAGACCTGTATGTTCCATGACATGTATTCAGTAAATACGGGGTGGACTGTGCATCTAAAGTTTTGCAAAGTCTCCTGTTCTCTCATTGGCACAGATTACCAAATAATTATTATAGAAAAATAATAGTGAGAATGAATTTGGCATCCTCCGGCCCATGCATTTTCCTTTTGAAGTACCTCTATACTTTAGTCCTTATTGACTCTAGAATAATTTAGTTTTCAGTTAAGTGAACAGAAATATCACATTCCTCATCATTACTATTGACCTAATCAGAAACATTTTTTAAAGTGTATATTTTCATTGATTTATTGATATCTGAGGACTTGAGAATAAAACTTATTATTAAGAATGTTCCCAGCAGCCGTATGGTACTAAATACCATCTACGAGTCTAATTTGGAGTGAAAGTGTCATCTGGGAGGCATCATGGTCTATCAAGTCCGAAGTTCTGAGTTTGAATCCTCATTCTGTAGTAGCGTTACTTTGTGTTCATAGCCAAGTCCACGTTTTCCATTTTCTCTCATGTAAGACGGCTATGGGAACATTTTGTAAATAGGTTTGATGAGTGAAATATTTTTAATGTGTGTGAAAGTCTTTTGAAACCGGTCTGTTTTATGTGGATGCCTGAGTTGGCTGTGGATGCTATCATTATTCATGTGATTTGAATATACATACATGTTATCAACCAGTCCTATCGTTCAGGAAAAACATTTCCCTGATGTGTGTCTAAGACTGATTTGTCAGTGACTAAATTCTCAGTTCAGCTTTATCTCTTTATCTCTCTTGAGGATAAATTCACAATATATACGTCTTACCCCATAAAATCAACTGTTATTACAAATATACTGAAGTTATTTCTAACTCATAACACAGATTTTGTCCATGAATTTGAAAATTATGGCAGACTGGCATGATGATGAGTTAATACTCGTCTCTTTATAGTTTTGGGCATCACAGTCTTATAAAATGAGGGGGGAAATACAATAATTTTCAAATTTTCTCATTTAAAAATTCTTTGTTTTTATTTGACCCCTGTTCCTTTGAAAACGGTACACCTGACATGCTTCCTGAATTTTGTCGATATCTTGCATTTTATTGTCTTTTAAATACTCTTCATAAGGCACCAGCCATGTAACAGGAATATGTATATTATTGCTGATGAAAACTTTTGTATATACTTAGCAAAACAAGTTTATCATAACCTACTAGTTACTTTTATCCAGAGTTTTTGTTTTCTTAGAATTAAAACACCAAGGACCAAACTCTAAGAGTCAAACCCTATTCATATTTGATGATAATTGAAGTTCAAACCTGGCATTTAAAGTCAAACATATTTTAGTGCGATATTTTTAACAATCTTTTTTCTAAGTAACAGTGGTACCAGAAATGCATTTATTTGAGGCATTTAGAGAAACTATTTTAGAATTACATGGGTTAGTAACTTTACAACCTAACTCTCTTAATATTAAGATCATAGCGTATATAAGGTATAACATTTTATACAAAATAATAATGAGCCCACACAATTGAATTTAAAGTGGAAATTTTTAATATGAAATGGAAGACATGCCGTGTAAGGATTAAATTATCATATTGTGAAAAAGTTATGCAGCTGAACACTGTGTTTTTATGGGTATAAAGTACAGTCTGAATAAATCTATGAAAAGCTTTTTTTAAGTGCAATTATTTGTTATAATGTGTAATTTTTCCTGCCCTTATGTTTATTTTAATTTTAATATGAAAGAAATGATCATCCCATTTTCTTTGAAAGTGGTATAAAGGTAAAACCACAAACCTCTTGAAAGAATTCCTTTGTTCCCAATCACACGAATGTTGTTGGAACAAAATTTTGCCACCTGCCAGAGCTTTAAAAATTAAATCAAAAGGCTCACTGCTTCAAAATACTCAAACCGAAGGTAGGCTTCTAGATGAAAATGTAATGACTAGATCATTCTCATCACACACTTATTATTGTGCAACAGAAATGACAGATCTTTTGCTGCCTTTCACTAGAGAATAATTCATAAATGAAAATGAAAAATATTTAAATTGTGAATAATTATTCTTTGGTCCTACCTGGAAAATAGAATCGGGCTCCGAAATTGAGGGTGTCTCACTATGTTAGTATTAAAACTTCCAAAAAGAAAAAGAGCGGAAAAAAGGTGAAGGATTTCTAACACTAGTTAAAACAATTCAGTGTTGGCATGCTTCATTAACTGTTTGCATACAAGACAAAAGTGCTTTCTGATGAAGTGGAAAACCAACTTGGGACCAATTTTCCACAACATAAATTCAACACTCATTCTACCTCTTGATACCTTTGTATTCAAACTACCAAGACGGTTTTTCATATCTGTCATATCCGTAATCATTTTCACGCTCCTATTTTGAATTCTCCAATCCTTGAAAATATTTACGTTGTAGATTCTTTATTTCCCGAGAAGAAACTCAAGATTAGAATTTACTGTTTTTTCTTAAATAAATGTGAATTAATTACATTGGCAGCTATCGGTTCTTACCATGTAAGAAACATGATAGAACAGTTTTTAAATGGACGGCTTCAATAAAATCTTGGTTACACTCAGTTTTATTCTCTCTCTCTCTCTGTCACGCTGTATATATGCATATACGTAAGTGTCATAAGGCCTGTGATGTATTAAGCATCACTGCAAGTGTAGTCATCCTATACAATATCATGTACACCAACAGGAGAAGAGTTAGCACCTCTGTGAACTAGCAAAGGAATGAGTGCTAAGTTAGAGGAACACCATTATTGATCATTCTGTCACAGTAATGCGGCTTCAGCGACAGGTGTGTCACTTCCGCCAGACCAACAGAGAATAGCTACAAAGTGCTACCAAACACAATGAGGTCTTCCACAGTCCCTACAGAATAGAAGTTATTGTTTGCTTTGGTACATTGTATCTCGTCTTCATCAGCAATGTTCGGCGATCACTTTTGCTTATACAGAGTGAAGATCTGGGAGACAGTGTGTCTTCACTTCTCCCCTTCTCCATACTCGTTAGACTGCATGAGGAAGAAAGGGGACATTGCAGTCGTCTCGTTATTAACAGAAGTATAACTCAGTTAGTTGATGAGCAGGGAGAATCACATCTTAATTTTTCATGTCCTATAAATCTCTCTGTTAAAATACTGAGAGCCAGCTTTTTTGTGTGGGAAAAATTTCTCTGGTAAAGCCTTAAAAGTTTACAGGAATTTATATTTTTATTGTGTGGAAAGGAATCAGTTTCTAAATATTTACACTATGAAACATTATTTTATGGCTTTTAATATAGTCAATAGCTATATTATTTAAAATTCATTTCATGTCATGTTCACACTAAACCAAATGTTTTAAATCCTTGAATTTTAAAATATTTCTAATTATGGGGCGCCTGGGTGGCTCGTCGGTTAAGCGTCCGACTTTGGCTCAGGTCATGATCTCACAGTCTGTGGGTTCGAACCCCGCATCGGGCTCTGTGCTGACAGCTCAGAGCCTGGAGCCTGCTTCGGATTCTGTGTCTCCCTCTCTCTCTGGCCCTCCCCTGCTCATGTTCTGTCTCTCTCTGTCACAAAAATAAATAAAAACATTAAAAAAAATTAAAAAAATATTTCTAATTAATGATCTTGTGATTTCAGAAGAGAAATTAGTCATACTATTTCCTTTGGTATTAAAAATAAAATCCTGTTGTTTAAAGAATGGACATCCTATTACATTAAAATCATATATGATTCAAGTGAGGGACTATATCCCTGGTACAAAGAATATGTGGAAGAAGTAGAAGTTCTGTATTTTAAAAATATGGTTATTGATTCAGTGAACTAAATATATTAAACATGTAAAATATTAGATTATTTTAATATACAGGAATAGAGATCTATGGATTTTTTTCTGAGACGTTCCATGTAAATCAGGAGTCTTATCTAATCAAGTCTTAAATCAATCCACTACTTAGGAAACACTTCAATATAATGCATTTTATTAAAGTAAGCTACATCTACAGTGGTTCTGGAATTAAAGCCATTTTGCATAAATACTGCTTCATATATGTGTATGTTTATAGACTACTTTGCCAATGGGAGAAAAAAATGAAATGAGATCAAAGGAAGTATTTCTGTTTATTATTTTGATTAAAATGCTAGTGGGCCAAGTATCTCCTTTGAAAGCCCCTTTGTTTTGACTTATTAGCAGGATATGATGCTAGAGATGATAAGACAGTGCCTTTGATGTAGGAGGGGCCAAAGAGTGAATAGCTCCATTACCATTTGGCACCTGGGTTCTTTAAAGTATGGAGTTTACCCTCATAATCTACTGGTTGAGATGGTGTCTATTTAGATACCAAGGACAAGCTGGTACAAAATATGTTTTCATTTTTCTGTTTCAGTTCTATCACCTTGATTAGTCTTAATTCCTAAAAGGGCCCCAGTTATTGGGAAGTATAAAGCCAGAATCCCTGCGCTTGGATAGTTTACTTCTCAAAACTAATTTTTAATAGTCTGGCCTCATGAGAAATTATTCTTCTGAGCACGTGAATGACAAATTTGATAGTGTTACAGTTTATTATTGAAAGAGAGAGAGAGCGTAAGCAGGGTAGGAGCAAAGGGTGAGGGAGGCACAGAATCCGAAGCAGGCTCCAGGCTCTGAGCTGTCAGCACAGAGCCTGACGTGGGGCTTGAACTCACAAACCAAGTGATCATGACCTGAGCCGCAGTTGGACACCCAACCAACTGAGCCACCCAGGTGCCCCAATAGCGTTGCAGTTTATATTCCATCTGTGATGGTTCCGTTTGGCCTCTTGAACATCCAAGTAGTTAAGATCCACTGTGGGAAGTTGAAGGATTTACCCTGTTTCATCTTTTAGAATATTTAGTTCATTTTTAACTTAATCTTTTGTGTCTTGATTCATTATTTTTATGGTAACTGTGCATTCAGGGTTTTAAGTACTTTTTGAAATATAGGATTAATGAAAAATTAACAAGTTGGAAAACAAGATTCAAAAATGTCAATAATCGCTGAAGATTGTTAAATTACATGAAGTCCTTTTATATTGCATTTTACTATTTATTGAATATGGTAACATTAAATTTCATAAGTAGAGTTTTAAAAATATATTTATTATGTCAGATAATTTTTGTGAATGTATCATATCAATGCCCTTGTGTCTGACATAATGGCTTAAACTGGAAGAGACTAAGTAGACATATTGTCTCAACAATTTTATTCAGCATTGATAGAAATATCAACATTTTCAGACTTCACATTCTTTTGAAAATACAAATAGACTTTTTTTCATAATAAATAATCACTTGTAATGTTCATAATTTTATCCACATTAGGCATTATATGTATATGTAATATACATATAATGTACATAATGTATATATATATATTATATATTACATATGTCACACATATATGACATGTAAATTAGTTTAATTATAACATAATTTTTGGACTAATGTAATATTTCCAACATACAAATATATATTTCTCTCAGTAAGTAATTGGTTACGATATTAGTTGTTAGAACATTTATCCTACTTATAACTGGCCAACATATAAAGTTTTAAAAGTGGTCATTTGTACAAACTGACACTATTTTATTTTAGACTTTGCATATAATAAAGAAAAGTGAACACATCATACACTTCTTAATACGATGGAATTCTTTAGCGTGACAATCACAGCTTTGCAGAGAGGTGCTTTATTTTCCTAAAATAAACATTGAAAGCAGTGCCCAGCCCAGCCACTCAATGCACACATTTAACACTCACCAGGAGGGAGGTTTGGTGTGCTGAGCCCACTAAGTTTTAGATCTCAGAAGGGGCTTTACACCCTGTGGTGTAGGCACACTTCTTTCAGCAGAAAGCATGTCATTAAAATACTGCCCTCTTGCAGTGGCTTCAAACTAGTGTAGCTGGAATTGTTTTTAGTCACTACACAGCATGATAAGCATTTTGCTATTTTCCTGAAGTAATTTACTATTTGTATACAGGTCACAATGAGGGAAATCAGTTTCTTCATGACAAGCAATATTGACTTAAATCCAATATGTTCAAAGTCATTTTCCACTTTTGCAAAAGAAAGAAAGAAAGAAAGAAAGAAAGAAAGGGAAGCAACCATTGAGCCATGATCCACATATATACAAAACAAAGATGAAACTGAATCATAGATGGAAATATGTTAAGCAAAGAGAAATTTATCTTAACTTTCGTCAATCAATACCCACTTAGATAATTTAAACGATTCACTGTGAATGAAAAGAAAACAGAATACAATATGTTTTATTGGTTAACTTCAAAAATATTAAAGCTGCTTATTTTGGCATCATGGAAACACATTCTCAATGAAAACATTGTGCGTTGTATTATTAACTCACAGCATATGATCTCCATTTCTGCCTCCCTAGATTTCTACCCCCCTGGGATAGAAACAATGTGGACTCACACATTTATTATATTAATTAGAAATCACTACCTAATATAATTATTCTGGCAAGCACATGGTGAGTACTGAAAATATTATTGACAGAATTTCTCCATTTAACTCTGGTGTTAAAAAGATTTGCATGTCTAAAACTGCCTTGATTAGATATTGTTTTTGACGACTCTGCTCAGTGTTTTACTATATGCACATTAAGCATGAGGACTTTTAGCACGTCTGAAGTAACATCTGCTCTGTCTTTTTGTTGCTGGGTTCATGGCATAATTAGCTCTATATTTCACCAAATACAATTTTGCTCCCATGGCGGACAAAGCAGCATGAAGAAAACATAAATAATTGCAGATTAGAGAAACAGAAGGCAAAGTGGGTGTAGATGGCTTTGATAAAAAAGGGTTAAGGAGAATAGAAGGTCAGCTCATTATTAAGAAAAAAAAGGAGGCAGTTAAAATTAGATATGGTCTTTGTAATTAAAGAAAACACACACAGATTTTTATTTTAACAGTTTCCTATTTGGCCAGATAGTTTAGTGACTTGCAATGGTGTAGTTTGTTTTGTATTTATTTAGAAAACATTTTAAGAAATATTCATGTTTGGATACACATACACACACGCACACACACAATTTAATTATTAGAGGAAATGTTGAAATGATAGAGGTTTTGTGTTAATTTTCCCAGTGTGTAAAACACTCTTTTAAAAAAGATAATACCACCTTTACAGAATCAAGTTACTCATTGTAGCCAGCTTGTCAGGTTTTTATAGCCTGAGAGTCCAATTTCACTGTGCCTCCAAACAACCATTAGTCAATATATTTGCATAAGCCAGTAGTATCCCCTTCATATTAGATTCATGTTAAATTTGGGACTCTTCGCTCTATTAAATATCTGGCTAAGTGTGTGTCATTGTTTAGCATTACACAAGTTATGTACAAGAATATTAAATACATACACAAAATATGTAAAAGAGCCAATGTTGAAGTAGTGTGTTTTGGCAACTGACAACATAGTTTGTTGTGTATTTTTTAAAAATATGCTATATGATAAGTGATTACATTAGCTTCATAGATGTGAAATGTGATTTTCCACAGCTTTCACTTTTTGACTACAAACCATGAAATATCCCGAAGTGGTAACAGAGGACTAACTTGGCACTTACTTTATTTGTATCAGAAAAAAGTCCTCAAAAGTCTTGAAAACAAAGTAAGGATCTTTTTTGTTTGTTTGTTTAGGAAGAAAAAAAGACGGATAAAGGAAATTCTGATATTAGAGGTATTCATCCAATAGCATAAAATGGGTGAAAGTATCAAAACATACTTCCTATTTCATTCTATATCTGAAGCATAAAACTCACATATCAACTCGATTACTACACAAACACAGAAAAATAAAATCCAGAAAGCAAATCTAAGTGATAAATTACTGTATAGTTCTCTGTTGAAGGACAATTTAAAAGGTAACTATGCAATGCGGCATAAATAATTCAAAAATAATATATTCTTCTCACAATTATTTTTCCTGTTGAAGAAAGACAAAATATTTCTGTACTGTAAGAATATTTTTTTCACATAGATAGCTGGCGTAACTGTATTAATCACTTTAATAGTGCCTGGGAGATTTTACCACCTCTCCACGGACGCCAGAAATTCTTATCCAGCTTGCCTCAGGCTAGCAAAAAGTTGCCCAGGGTCAGGGCCGTATGTAAATAAACCATTTCCAGAAGAAACGTGCCACAAAATAACATGATGTTATTTGTCTACTACTTCTCTGAATTTTATTGGGTTAATAGAGGGTACAAGGTAAATCCTACCTTGGCACATACACGATTATTTAAATTGTACTTTTCCTGGAATCATGGACGAAAGGGACTAATATATAGTTTAGCTAGGTTAGAGCTTTTTAATTCTAATTGCACAGTAGAATCTTCCAGGTAGGTTTGGTGTTTTAAAGTTTTTTATTTAAATTCCAGTTAACACACAGTCTAACTGTAGTTTCAGGTGCACAATATAGTGATTCAATGCTTCCATACATCCTCTGGTGCTCATCACAAGTGCATTCTTTAATCCCCATCAGCTATTTTACCTGTTCCGTCTCATCTCCCCTCTGGTAACCATCACTTTGTTCTCTATAGTTAACAATCTATTTCTTGGTTTGCCTCCCTCTCTTTTTTTCCCCTCGCTCGTTTGTGTTGTTTCATAAATTTCACGTGTGAGTGAAATTATATGGTATTTGTCTTCTCTGATTAACTTATTTTGCTTAGCATAATACTCTCTAGTTACATCCACGCCATTGGAAATGACAAGATTTCATTTTTTTTTATGGCTGAGTAATAGTCCATTTATACATATACTACATCTTTATCCATTCATCAGCTGATGGACACTGTTGGGCTGTTTCTATAATCTGGCTATTGTAGATAATATTGCTATAAACATAGGAATACATGTATCCCTTTGAATACGTATTTTTGTATCCTTTGGGTAAATACCTAGTAGTGCAGTTGCTGGATTGCAGGGTAGTTCTATTTTTAACTTTTTGAGGAACCTCCATACTGTTTTCCAGAGTGGATACACCAGTTTGCATTCCCACCAACAGAGCAAGAGGGTTTCCCTTTCTTTGCATCCTTGCCAACACCTGTTGTTTCTTGTGTTATTGATTTTAACCATTCTGATAGATGTGAGGTGGTATCTCATTGTAGTTTTGATATGCATTCCCCTGATGATCGGTGATGTTGAGCATCTTTTCATGAGTCTCTTGGCCATCTGTATACCTTCTTTGGAAAAATGTCTATTCAGGTCTTTGCCCACTTTATTTATTTTTAAATTTTTCTAATGTTTATTTATCTTTGAGAAAAAAAGAGAGAGAGAGAGACAGAGCGCAAGCAGGGGAGGAACAGAGAGAGAGAGAGGGAGACAGAGAATCTGAAGCAGGCTCCAGGCTCTGAGCTGCCCAATGTGGGGCTCGAACTCACGAACGTGAGATAATGACAGGAGCCGAAGTTGGACACTTAACCAACTGAGCCACCCAGGTGCCCCTTTGCCCATTTTATAACTGGATTATTTGTTTTGGGGGTGTTGAATTTTATAAGTTCTTTATATATTTTGGATACAAACCCTTTATCAGATATGTCATTTTCAAATATCTTCTCCCATTCCATAGGTTGCTTTTAGTTTTGTTGATTATTTCCTTAGCTGTGCAGAAGCTTTTTATCTTGATGAGGTCCCAAGACACAACAGCAGACCATACACAACACATACCAGAGACACTCACTAAAGCACCAGCTTCTGAGTGCTCGTGGACCTCTTCTTAAAGCCATTACTTTCAGGAGCAGGAGACATAACTGGCTTCTCAGCACATAGAAGAAGGCAGGGAGCTATAACACACACACACACACACACACACACACACACACACACACACACACAAAACAACCCTTAGATTTATTCCTAACCAACACAATCATAATCTCTAAGAGTAGGATCTGTGTATTGGTATTTTTTTTTTAAGTTCCTAGGGATGCCAATGAAAACTTCGTTTTGAGAACACTGAATTCTAGTCTAATTCCCTTTTCTCGATTTGAGTCTCCTTTACATGTTTTTGTCAATATAAACTTGAAAACCACTAGTTATTTCACATCCATTACACAATTCTGTCTGTGGAAAACTTGGTTAAAAAATATTTGTGTGAATTATACACAATGACCCCTCAGAATGTGAAAGTACTTAAGGTATTTCCTTGCTTTTTTTCTATATATCATGGGTTTCTTGGATCATCATTTTATGGCTTACATTTTTAAATGCAGACAAAATAAAATCACATGGAGAGGCTTTATTAAACCAAGTATATCTGCCTATGTCTTAAGGTTTGGACATATATAGTTTGAAAAACTGGGAAAACTTGTTAGTTGAATTTGCTCATGTGGATGTTATTTGTGAATGAATATCTTTTGCATATGCTTTGCAATATTTTGAAGAAAGGACCTAAGGTTCTGAAAGTTATTTTGACTTGGTCAAGCTAGTGCCAAGAAGGATCTGAATCCACTCATTTTGATTTCAAAAATCTAAGTTTTTTCTATAACCTCAGTGTCTTTCTCACTGGGCATGGTGATCAAGCATATCTGAATCTTTTAGTTGTATTATACTTGGAGACAAATACACAAACAACCATTATTTCCCTTTCTGGGAAATTCAAATAAAAAATTAAAATATTGAGATGTTGGTATATGATATTTGGCCCTGCTCCTTCATGCCAGTGATGATGATTTGACACCAAGAATGGAAATTATAGTAAACGTTCTTGTTCTGCTTTTTCACCTCAGATATTTTATATATTTATTATTCCACACACATTCTCCCATTGGATCTCAATCCTCTACTTTTCCTGAGGTATAAATGAGTTTGTGTGTATAAAGAATTAATACAAAAAGCCTGAAAGTTGTTTTTGTTATACATGCAAAGGAAATGTTTAATAGTAGCATAATTACTATGGAATTCACGAGAATGTAGCTGTCTCCATGTTAATAAAGTTACTGATTCAAAAGAATCTAAATATAGAAAGTAAGAAGTCGGGGCGCCTGGGTGGCGCAGTCGGTTAAGCGTCCGACTTCAGCCAGGTCACGATCTCGCGGTCCGTGAGTTCGAGCCCCGCGTCGGGCTCTGGGCTGATGGCTCGGAGCCTGGAGCCTGTTTCCGACTCTGTGTCTCCCTCTCTTTCTGCCCCTCCCCCATTCATGCTCTGTCTCTCTCTGTCCCAAAAATAAATAAACGTTGAAAAAAAAAATTTAAAAAAAAAAAGAAAGTAAGAAGTCATATTTTTGGGGGGAGTTCAAATCACTTTTATTTCCATGCACACATAAGAATACACACTTGGAGAGACAGATCTTAATTTCTCTTTCCTGCGCTACCTTTCCAACTCAAACACATAAGGCTTTGCCCAATTCTCTTTTCAGTTAAACTCTGAGGACGGTACATGAGTAGATGGGGCACAAAAGTTCTCTTCTGTTGCTTCTGCTCAGAACCGGGGAGAAGGTGTCCTTTTTCCACCCCTGAAAGCCCAGGAATTGTTTAACAGTATTTTTGCCATTCGGGTTGCATAGTTCATAAATCTCTTTAATGCCCAAATTACATTACATTTAATGAAATTTTACTCCTAATTCATTTGATTTAGCTACTTGCTTGCCTCTAATTTGTGGGTCAGAGAATTTCAGCAATTTTGTCTGAAGTGGTATTGGATTGTTTTAAATATGTGAATACTGAAGTTCTGTCATCCTGTTAAAACTCATTTTTGAAATGAAAGCTCATGTCTCTTTATATCATCAGCATGAAGCTTGAAATTAAAACAATATTTTCAGGTTTTGACTTCTTTTATCTTTTGGATTTTAGCAATAGAGTTTTGGGGTTCAGGAAAGTACTGTGTTTTGAGCTATATCCTGGTATAAATAAGAGAGATCTCCAAATACAAGTAAGGAGAACTCTGAGACTAAGACACTTAAAAAGGATGAGTGTCACCCTGATTTGAGGATGAATAATTTATGAGAATAACCAGAGGTAACTTTGTACTAAGATTATTTTCTTTTACAAATGTGGAAAATTAGCAAATTTCTGGCGCTCGAGAGTGTGGCTCCCACATAATTTTTATTACTGCTGCAGGAGATTCTCTGTTGAGTTGGAAGTAGAGCTATGAAAATAGGTTTTCTGCTTTAACTATATGGTGAAGATAGTTCAAGTTGAAACAGGGCTGCAAATGCAATTTCCTAAGTACATAGTGGTTTAAATAGGCTTTCAAGATTGGTATCTCAATCAGAACCTAATTTAATATGATTTTAGGAGGAAATTTATGATGTAAACCATTTATAAATAGTTATTTCCATACAGCTTTCACAACACAAAAAAACAATTCATAGAGTAGACAAGTAAACATTAATAAATTTTAAGTAGAAAAAGTTACCAAAGTGGTTATATCATGATTCCAGGTTTAGGTCTTTCCAAGTCCCCAGTGACTATGGTACAATGAAACCTAATTTCAGTTAGCACCTATTAATAGAAGCTGTTTAACTAACTTTATTTCTATCCTCCACTTTCAACAAAACAATTCTACTCCTGTTAATAATAGTGCCTACAATTTACTGGGCATTTGCTATATGCATGGACAAGCCAGTGTGCTTTACATGTGTGAAGGCATTCAATATAACAATGCAATAAGGAGGCAGGGACAATGATGATTATCTCCTGATTTAGGAGGAAACTGGGACAAACAAATTCCCTAAGATCATGCACTTTGACATGGCTGAACTAGGATCTGAATCCTGTTCGGATGCCAAAGTCTGTAGCCCAAGCCACAGGGTGAACTGTTAAGAGCCTGGCAGTGAAATCACAATGAAGGAGGTGAAGTGATGCTGGTAGAGGGCTTTTCCAATGATTTTTGTCTTTACTGAGAAAATTATGCATATTTAAACCCATGGGCCAAATAGTAGGTTGTCACACATTAGCATACAAACCCATATGGTTTCTTTTTATAAAAGAAAATAACACCTCAAACAAGTGCAGTAGATTTTAGGTTAGAAGGACCCTCAATTAATGCTAACTCACAAAAATGATACCTTACTATACTAATTTGAGGAGTAAGCCAATAAATAAATTTGAGATGGCTGGTTTATTTGAGTGGCATTTTCTTTAAGCTTGATTTAGATTTAATTTTAAATCTTCTGGAATTGAGAATGAATATTACATTTAAATGCAATGTGTTGGACTCTCCTTTTATGCCCCGCTCTCAGTCCCCCAACTTTTCCTTAAAAGCGCTGGCTGTAAGTATTTGCCCCCAAAAGCTGTATGTGTGTGCCCCAAAAAGTATGTGCCCCAAAAAGCATGCACACTTCTATAAATTCAAACTTGTTGTTGTTGCCTCTGCCAAAAATGTCATTTTCCTTCATTAATCTACATTTCCAATGTTTCCTTTTCTATGCAGACCTTCCCCACTTGAATGAGCATGCGCTTGACCTACAGTGCTTTGTTCATATCTGTAACCTAGTACATGGAGATGCGTCTCTAATACAACATAATGAGATAATTTAATTCTCTGAGCTTTTCCATGCCATTGTCTTTATTTTTATAAAACAGTAAATAGTTTTCCTTATTTCATCTTTGTATGCTTTCTAAAAGTCACATATATTTCTAGTACGATTCTAACAACCACAGTGCCATATACATGAATACAGTGCATATAAGCCCTGCATTTCCACTTTGCTTCCCAAATCCTCAAAATGTATAAACACCAAAATATCTTTTTTCCTTTCTTGGTCATCTGTGAACACCTCAAGGGCAGACCGAATCCCTTCTGTAGTCCCCAGTAGTATTTGGAGCAGTGAATCGCATTCAGTGGCTGCTCAGTAAATGAATTAAATTAATAAATGAGTTAGTGAGAATCCTGAAAATACAGAAATATTAATTAAACTGTTTTATATTTTTAAGATAGGCTGTTTCCAATGAAAATGTAAACAACAAGGTATGAAGGAAGTGTGTAATTTGAGACCATCCACTCATTAGTCATATGGTTACTCTGTTAAAGGAAACATATTTCAGGGTCAGTATGTCTTCCCATGGACTCTACTTCTCAAACTTGTAATATGAACAGGAGCTCAGTTTTGGACATCTCAAATTTAAAATCTCTAACTGATGATCTTATTCCAAACCTACTCATTCTTCAGTCTTCTCATCTCTATTATTAGTAACTCCCATTTCACACTTCCTTGCTCATGCCCCAGACCTTCAGCCCTTGCCAGCTGTTCCCTCTCTTCTACCTGCATCTGATGTGTCCACAGATACACCCACCTTTAACCCCTTTATCACCTAGCACCTGGATCATTGTGAAGGTGTTCTAACTTGATTTCTTCCTTCCTGCCTACTCCCTTACAGCTGTCAAGGTGGTCCTGTGAGCACCTATCTCAGACCAGATTGCTCCTCTGTGTATACTATCCCAATTCTTCCTATGTCATGTAGAGTAAAATAATAAAAGATCTTTTGATAATTTATAATCCTGCGTGATGGGGTCCTGGCTTCTCCGCTCTGACTGCCTTCCCTCCCGTGCTCACTTTCACTCACTTGTCCTCAGCCGCTCTGGCCCTCTTGCTATTTCTGAGATGTTGTAGGAACACTTCTGCCTCAGGATCTTTGCATTGCTCTTCCCTCTTCTTGGAATCCTCTTCTTCTGGAGATCCATAGATCTTGTTTTCTTATCTCCTTCAAATGTTACCTTCTTTTTAAGGCTTTGACCAACAACCCGATTTTAAATTGCACCGTACCCCCTCAACATATAAATATTTCCTAACCTCTTTCCTGCTTTGTTTTTCTCCATGGCACGTATCACAATCTGATGTATCATGTAATTTATTGAGCATATAATTATTAGGTTGTCAGCCCCCTAGGGCCTGGGACTTTGTTGTCCAATTTGCTCATTGCTAATCTCCGTGTCTAGAACAGTGCCTGCAACCAATATTTGTTGAAAGAATGACTTAACAAGGAATGTGTTTGGGAGTACATAAATATATTAAAAACAATACTGCTAAACAAATTTAACTGAGACAAAAATTATGAGCAGGTCGGTTGTTCTCTCACAAAGCACTACTTTCCTGGTGAGATTAAGGATTAAGAGAGAGGGCTTCAAGATTCTTTGCACTGAGAAAAATGATGAAACGGTTAAAACATTTATTCTCTAAATGTGACATGCTCTAGGAGCTACACATCACTTCAGCTCATGTTTACACATTATGCTACTATAACTGCTTAAAATGTAGGGATTTTTAATTGAATTTTATGGCTGGCCTACATTGTTGATAGTAATTTTTATGTTATAGCTTATGAGTCTAGTCATAGAAGGATATAGAGAAATTTCCATTGATGTAATAAAATATCTATAAAAACAAAATGGTGTTTCCTTAGTAGGTAGCTATTTTATGTATCTCTAAATCTCTGAGCATTCAATTATAAAAATTCATTTTGAGAAAGAATATTTAGTAAATTAAATAACTTTCTTTAAAACAATAAGACTCAATGATATAGTCCCGGGTATTTTACATAGAATAGATATTTTTAATAAACTATTTTGTATTTTCAAATTACCACAGTAATATATTGACAGGTAGGAACGCAAAACTTACCCCAAATTTCCTTATTCGTGCTATTCATAGTCAAGCAGATTATTTATTATAACCCATGGCATTTTAAAATATATTTACTATTTATGCTTTATCAGTTGGATTTCATTTAGCGTTCCAAGAGAGTTATGAAAAGTTATAGTTATATTGTTTCATATTATTGTCTTTGTAAAAACAACTTTATTTTAATTTGGTGAAGCCACTTAACATCAGATTTACCTTGTTTAATTTTTAAATGTACAGTACAGTATTGTTGAGTGTAGGTACAATTTTGTACAGGAGATCTCTCGGCCTTATTCATCTTGCTTAACTAAAACTTTATGCCCATTGATTAGCAACTCCTTATTTCCTCCTCACCCCAGCTAAGTGAAATAAGCCAGATCAGAAAGACAAATACTGTACTACATCATTCCATGTGTATGAGATATCGAAAATAGTCAAATTTAAGTTATTATATTTTATTGTTTTTGTTTTTTTTGTTTTTTTTTTAATTTTTTTTCAATGTTTTTTATTTATTTTTGGGACAGAGAGAGACAGAGCATGAACGGGGGAGGGGCAGAGAGAGAGGGAGACACAGAATCGGAAACAGGCTCCAGGCTCTGAGCCATCAGCCCAGAGCCCGACGCGGGGCTCGAACTCCCGGACCGCGAGATCGTGACCTGGCTGAAGTCGGACGCTTAACCGACTGCGCCACCCAGGCGCCCCTATTGTTTTTGTTTTTAATGGCCAAATAGGTTTTTAATTGGAAATTATATTATTAACCTATACTTAAAGTATTCAAGTAACTAAATGAAGTTTTCAAGACGCTATTTTTCTTAGGAACATTTAGATTTTATTTTTTTCAAAAAGCATATGCATTAGTCAAATTTAATGTGAACTCAAACTGATTCTTTTCCATAGTTAGTAATAGTTATTCAAGATATTTTACTTATTTTACCATGGGAAACGGTGATGAAAAATGGGAATGTTCCATTATTATTGACCTTTAAAATCTCTTAAGTTAAGGATTATGAATACTTTTGGCTGAAAGCATACATAATCCTGCTATTTTCTTTTTCTTCTATATATTCCCTCTCAACAGCGCTTTCTTGAATTTTAAAATGGATAACATTCATTTGACATTTTGCAGTCTAAAAATTAAATTTTCATGCTTGCTTTGAATGCATCTGGGAACCTAGAAATGAAATTTTGATAGAAATAAAAATGCCACTGGGAATATTATTGATTACCTGGAATGTGTGGCTTTCGTTTGCCAATTAAAACATATTAGCCAAGTCGTCTGGAAGTGAATTGGTGTCTGTTTTTTCAATCATTGATATAATAGATAATTTACATCAGTTGTTTATAAAAGCTTTCAGATGATCTTAAAATATTAGAATATAAAAGGTCTCACTAATTTTGTAGAATTTAGACAATTCGAGAAACATTTTCAGAGTGTTTTAGTACCTCTGAATTCTAAAACGAGTAGTCACAAAAGATTGGTCACAAAAGATTGGTTTGAACCTTTATACTATCTTTAATAAAAGGTATTCCTCTCCTTTGTTAATTGCTAATTTAAAAATAAGAATAATTTTTTATATTGTCTCAACTTAATTCCTGACTTTTGTCAATCCAACATTATATTTAGATCCTCTGCTAGAAACAGATCTGTAAATATGGAGAACAAACTGACTGTTGCCATAGGGGTGGGGGAATGGGAGGAACAGGCTTCCCGTTATGGAATGAAAAGTCATGGGGACGAAAGGTCTAGCATGGGAATAGAGTCAGTGGTACTGCAACAGTGTTGTCTGGTGACAGGTGGCAGCTACAGTTGTGGTGAGTTTAACATAATGCATAGAGTTGTCGAATCATTATGGAATACCCTTGACACTAATGTAACATTGGATATCAACTATACTTAAATAAATAAAACTCTTTAAAAATAAAATACCTGCTAATTTTTCCTATCATTCTATGGTGATTTGTTCTTATTCATTACTATTGTGCACTATTGTTACTGAAACTCTGAACTCTCAGGTGGCTAGCTCCCAAGCAATTCATTTGTTGCTAAATTCTATTGATGGTTCCTAAACTTCAAAGCATCATGCAAATGTTAATTATAATTCACTGCCTTCATTCTTTTTATTTTTTTAAAATGTGTATTTATTTTTGAGAGAGAGAGAGACAGAGAGAGAGAGAGAGACAGAGAGAGAAAGAGAGAGAGGGAGAGAGAGAACAAGTGGGGGAGGGGCAGAGAGAGAGGGAGGAACAGAATGTGAAGCAGGCTCCAGGCTCTGAGCTGTCAGCACAGGGCCCGACGCGGGGCTTGAACCCACGAACTGTGAGATCATGACCTGAGCTGAAGTCAGAGGGCTTAACTGACTGAACTACCTAGGTGCCCCTTATGGCCTTCATTCTGAATGCCAGTTCACTGAATGGCTGTTCTGGCCCCTGTACCTGGCAAGCCTAGGCAATGCAGAGACTTAAAGTGGAGACTTTACCTTTAAGGAACTTAAGGAACCCCTTGGAGCGATACTGCATTTTTCCTTGGTAAGATTGAGATGGTCAAGTTCTACTTGGATTTTTAGAACTTAATAGTTTCAAATTTTAATCCCTTTTAATATTCATGGTGTATTCACTATTTTTCTATTTGTTTTGAAATCTCCTTTTAGGTCTAATATTTCTTAGGGAGGGCCATACTTTCCTTTTTACAATTTTATAAACTCCAAATTGACATGGTATAATTGTCCCTTATTTTCAGGCTCCTCCCCTTCCTCCTCTTCCTCACATCAGTTTTATGACAGGTACTTTGTTTATGCTTATTAACTACTCAGAGTGCTAATTTGGTACTTATCCTCCATTATTGGTACATTACACATGACAGACCGAGGTCACACTGCTTCCTTAATATTTTGTCCCTGTCTCATTTCTGTCTGACCTCAACACCTGTTATCTCAACCTTGACATTTCTACTTAATAATAATAGCTCTCTTTATTAATTACCTAGTTCTATGTATTTTTGTGCTTCATGTACATCATCTCATTTAATTGTGTGCTTGCCCTTGAATAGGTGTTACTCCCACTTTCCAGACGAAGTGTCTGAGGTACAGGATGAGTCTCTATGCTCAGGATGACAAAGGCGATATTTAAATTTTTTCAACGTTTATTTATTTTTGGGACAGAGAGAGACAGAGCATGAACGGGGGAGGGGCAGAGAGAGAGGGAGACACAGAATCGGAAACAGGCTCCAGGCTCTGAGCCATCAGCCCAGAGCCCGATGCGGGGCTCGAACTCGCGGACCGCGAGATGGTGACCTGGCTGAAGTCAGACGCTTAACCGACTGCGCCACCCAGGCGCCCCCAAAGGCGATATTTAAAGCCACCTGTAACTTTTACCAACTTTCATGCTCTGTCACCTCACAATGAATACTAACTAGTTATTCCTTGTGAGGTAACATTAAGTATAGGGAAAAGAGTTCCCTTTCTTATTCCTACCTTTAAAAAAAATTCAGTTGTTGGAGCGCCTGGGTGACTCAGTCTGTTGAGCGTCTGACTTCGGCTCAGGTCATGATTGGTTTGTGAGTTTGAGCCCCGCATCCGGCTCACTGCTGTAGGCACAGAGCCCACTTTGGATCCTCTGTCCCCCTCTTTCTGGGCCTACCTTGCTTGCACGCTCTCAAAAATGAATAAGCGCTTAAAAAAATTCAGTTGTTGGCATGGAAGTAATGAGTTTTCTATAAGAAATTTTAAAGCAGGTGTTCTAATCTTGTTCTTATGGTCTGAAGTCATATTAGGATATTATTTGACTTACTAAGGTACTACATACCCAGATGTCCTAAAATGTCCTAAAGTGTTATCAGATGTAGCAGCAGTGTGGTCCCAGGACCCATGGAAAGGAGGGCTCTCAAAATACTTTCAGGGAGTCCAAGAGGTCAAAATATTTTGCATAATGATACTGAGACCTTATTTACCTTTAAAAAACCTCATTCTCTCATGAGTGTACTGGAGCTTTTGAAGGCTACATGTTTTGTGACATTGCAACAGACTGAATGTTAGAAGTGGATATGGAAATCCAAATGACTTCTTAAGACACACTTGGAAACTGAGGGTTGATGGGGGGGTGGGAGGGAGGGGAGGGTGGGTGATGGGTATTGAGGAGGGCACCTTTTGGGATGAGCACTGGGTGTTGTATGGAAACCAATTTGACAATAAATTTCATATATTGAAAAAAAATAAATGTTCAGTGAAAAAAAAAGACACACTTGAAGAATTTTGTAAAGTGTGTATTTTTTCGAAAATATTTATTTCTTATTAAAATATGGTACTTATGCTAATATGCGATGGATTTGTGGTTGTAGTTATTTTTAATTAACAAATATTTTTATTCATAATTTTCTTTTCTAATATAGTAAATATTGACATGGAACCAATGTGTGTAGAGACATCCTGAAACCAGTGTGTTTGAGAAACACTGCCATATAAAGCTATATGTTACAAATAAGACCCTTGATTTTTATTTTTACTTTTTAAGCTTTTCAAAGATGTTTATTTCATTATTTTTGAGGGAGACAGAGCGCGAGTGGTGAAGGGGCAGAGAGAGAGGGAGACAGAGAATCCCAAGCAGGCTCCATGCTGGTTCTGTCAGCACCGAGTCCGATGAAGGGCTTGAACTCATTAACTGTGAGATCATGACCTGAGCCAAAACCAAGAGTCAGACAAGAGTCATTCAGATGCCCTTGATTTTTAGAACCTGTGTTCAGAAACCTTGATCTATTTACGACAAGTTTTCTCCAGAGTTTTCATGAAAAATGCTTGTAGTCAGTGATGGTAGTGAGGAGAATGAAGAAGTTTCAAATGAGAATCTTGTGAATCAATATGACAGTCTCAGGAAGGTTGACAATGAAGATGAGTGAAAACTTATTTTCAAAGTCTCTGTTGATTTTTAAATGATTATTATTTATCTCCATTTTTATCTTTTCTTGTTTTTGTAAATAAAAGTTTAGTTCTGTCAGATGTCTTTGGTAAAATTTTTGTATGCATCTCACTCATTCAGGTAGCATTTAGGGAGAGTAGTCTCGCCAGTAGACTGGTGAATTCCAAAGAGAGTATGAACACATAGCCATGAATTTTATTCTGAACTGTATAGCAAATGATGGAGCTAAGATTCAGGTCTATAGCCCAACCAATGAGGCCAGTTTCTATATTTATCTATCAAACTTTAATTATCTGGAACTGAGAAATATAGTCCAACAAACACATATTGAACATGTATTATGCACAAAGAATTCCCATCTCTCTAGTCAAAGCAAGGTTTAACTTCATTAAGACATTTCTCCTCTCTAAATATTTTAAAACACAGGTACAACTTTAATGCTAAAACACAAGAGAACCATTTTCCTTTGACCCTCTTCATAGATTCATGTAGGAATATGGCATTAAGTGATATTAAAGTTTTGTGTGTGTTTATAAAAGGTTTTCTTTCTCTTTTTGATATGAGATGTTTAAAGTGTACTGTGTAGCTTGTGAACCCAAGAATACTTTATGTTTTTTAATCTGAAGAACAGCCATAATGTTTTTTTTTTAATATTAATTTGCACCTCTTTAGATTTCCACAGAGGACATTTCTAAAATTTATGTGTAGCATAAACACTTCTTTTAGTTAATTGTAGAAGTTTAACACTGACTATATTTACAGCCCCGTAGGTATAGTTGAAAATTTACATATTAAACAGAGATGCTCTCTGGCATGGTTTAAGAAAATGATCTGTGTTCTTAATTACACCTTTAGCATAAATGTGTGAATGTCATTTACTGAAATGTAAAGAAGAAATCTATGATGATGAAGATAATGATGATGATAATATAAAACATTAATTATATTAAGTTGGCAAATTTTGTGGGTTTTTTAGTATATGATCAATTTATATTTAATGAGACTATGAGTTGAAGTTTATTTCAATATGATGAAAATTCTAGACTTATAATTAGTTTCATAGCTATTTTATGTCTTTTAGGTGAATGAAAACTTCCATCTCAATGAATTTCAAAGCTAAATTTCCAAACTAAATTAAGGAAGTATGTAACTATGTTTATACTTTTCATAGTAATTGATTTTATTCCTAGAGTCAAATACTGATTTCTAGTATACAGAATGAGTGCATCATTTGACTTAATGAAAATGAGTTGGTTGTTCATTTACTACGTGTGACAAAATTACATTTCCCTATTTTTGATGTTTTTAAATGTTTATTTTTGAGAGAGCAAACAGGAAAGGGGCAGAGAGAGACGGAGATACAGAATCTGAAGCAGGCTTCAGGCTCTGAGCTGTCGGCACAGAGCCCAGCGCAGGGCCCGAACCCACAAACTGCAAGATCATTACCTGAGCCGAAGTCGGACACTTAACTGTCCAAGCCACCACGCGCCCCAACGTTTCCTATTTTTAAAAGACAGTCTATCAAAAGCTGTTAAGAGAGAATCTCCTACGATACTTCAAGCATAAGAATAATAATTATCAATATTTCCCAATTAATATTTGTCCTTTCCTTAAGCAGTTTTAAAGATACTTAAAACATAGTCCAAAATTAGAGTTGACAATTGCAAATACAAACCAACCAACACAGTAATAAAATCAATACTTACATTTCCCTTGAGGCCACTACTTACTGTTTGCCGCACCATTTCCTTAATGGAATGGCAGTTATGTTTGCAGAAACCTTGTAACTACCATTTTTATGTTTTAACTAAAAGCAGCTTTCTTGAAGAAGTATGATAAAGAAATTCTTGAGCTGCTGTTAAAAATTGTCATAACCATTTAATAGTTAATAGGAGTGCAGAGAAAGCAACCTTTCTCTTTAAAATCTTTTCCAGATAAACATTGTAGCCTTTCATATGAGGTGCTGTTTTTCTGATAATGGCAATATGTCTTTTATGTGTTCATTATGGTGGACATTGACTTCATATTTAAACATCTCGCTACACTTAAACAACTCACCCAGTTTAAATGGACATATACAATTTACTAGGGTGCTTTTCATTTCGGGCTGATTTTGAAAGTGTACTGTCAAAAATGTAAAAACTGGAGGGAAGTAAGGGAAATTAACAGTTTTACTCTGCATATTAAGATTAATTTCAAAATCTAATTGACAAAGTGTCTTACTAGCTATTCAGTTGATTTTTCTTCTTATTGTTTTGACGGGATAGTAATTTCCCTTTTTTAGTCATTATTTTGCATTTCTTACGAAATTATCTAATATTGATATAGCATTTTAATGCCAATTCTTTTAACAGATTTACATTTTTATAGGCTTCAATCTAAGTTAGAAATTAATTTATCTCCACATTTGCTTCTGATCTTTTTCTTAAAGATAATAATAGTCTAAGAATCATTCAGGGTGGAACAGTGCATTTTACCTGCCAGAGGAATTTATGGATGGTCAAACTTTGTTTTTGAGAGTAATTGTACAAACTAAAATAGAGAAGTCGCGTGAACAGAATTCATGGACCTTTTTAGAGACCACGTTTTGAAACAGGATATTGAAAATGAAGTCCATTGGCCAGCTTCGGTGTTTTTCCATGATGATGTCAGCAGCTGTGTCGCGTGATAAAGCTGCAATATTTTCATGACAAAGAAAAATTCATATCCACATCTTTAATAAATGAAGGAGAAAAAAAAACCTCGTCCATACTGGATTCATATATTCCCATCAGAACCTTTGTAGCGTCTCTCAACTGTAAATATTGAGAGTAAGATCAGAATGAAAGGGGTGTTGCATCAAAATTAATCGCTGAAGTTATTACTTACGGTGTCACTTGTTTCCCATATTCAGGCTTTCCACACAAAGCTTTGAAGAGCCCTACAGGACCAACCAAATGTAATTGATACAGAATCATTGCCACACAACAGCTGCACTAACAGGGTGCTGCAGCTTTTACTTTAATCTACCTTTCTTTCTGAGAGTTTATTATGTTTTTGAATTTATTCTTTTGTAGATCCGGGAGCTATCTTTTTTATGGAAATTAATCTTTTTAGAAGATTTGTACTCTCTTTTTCAAACACTAATACATTCATTCAAGTATCCTATTATTCAGAACCAGCTGGCTTTTATCTGGTGATATTTACTTCAAAAAGCCAAGTTAAATGGTATCATAGATTAATTCTCAGGGCACAGGAAAGCTTTTTTAGAGAAAAACATGATTTGGTAATTACTTGAAATATCATAATAAAAAAATCACAGAAAATGTCAAAAATGTACTGTATAATCTGTCATAATAGGAAGCTTCAAGAAGTTGTTTCATTAGAAATGTGGTATTCTGAGTCCCTCGTAAGTTTTCATTTCAGTCAAACATGATATAACTCGAAAGTTTGCTTTGGGTTCTAATAAACTGTATTATGAATTTTAGGTTTATATTGTTTGTTCACACAAAGCAGTGAAACTTCAAAAGGGACATTATCCACTGCTATCTCTTACATAAATCAAACTGGAAATAAGACACATTTTACAATTCAATTTAAGATCCCACTGAGACAATAATGTTGCAAGCTGTGCATTTTGCAAAGTAATATAGTAATGTCTAGTTTGCATTTTTGAAAAACCAAATTAATCACACTTTATTGAATATGTTGGAGCAAACCTAAAATTCATCTATTATTAAAAACTTGTGCAACAAACACAAACTATATTTTATACATAAAGGACAAACTCATTTATTCATTAGGATAAAACACTTGGAGTTTGCATTCTGTAACTATGAAAGAAATGACATTTGCTTATGGGGGCTGTTTTGAATTTTTAAAAGCAGTCTATACATAGTAAGCTGTTTGAAAATTTATCTTAGCATATTAAATTATATCAAGTTTCAAGGCATTCAGATGATAATAGAAGTTAACTTGAAAACTTTGGGGGTAAGAAAACAAAAATTGTTAAACTAAATGATATACTTTAAAAAGACATCTCATATGAATCAGAGTATCGCTTTGTGTCTTACTTTACATGTGCGCACCTTAACATAATATAAACTTTTTCTGGTTTTGATAAGAAAAATAAAACCCTCCCCAGGCAAAATAAAAGCTTATCATGTCCTACAATTTTATCAGCCTAAAGAAAGTAAGTAATTTTTGTATGCGTTCATTTGGATATACAGTTCCGATAAGACATTATGTGTAGTCTTGGGAATCAAATTTTTGTGGCATCATCTAGATATTATTGCCTACGTGATGTATATTATATATGGTTATTTTTGAGGAAGTGTAGTAAGTCTAAGCACTGTGAATAGTGAGGAAAAGCGAAGGAGAGCAAAAATATTGGCTAAGTTTGGATGTTTATTTTACTGGTGCATATTTTTCAATGTCAGGGTAGTAAATACTGTTTTGCTCTCTGCTTACATATCTAATATTCTGTATGATAACCGTTGTTTGAAGTGCTACAGAACAGTAATATACACTCTGCCCAGAATAGAAATAGCAATATTAAAACACATTTCCAGATTTAATTTTTCAATAAAATATTAAAGCCAAACTTGTCCTATCTCATAAACCTTATTATCAAATCATGAATTTGGTGGAATATTTCCTTCTTGCCTTTTCTAATTGTGTCACTCAGGGAGGGTCGAAAAAGGTCTATCAACTCTGAACCTACTGACAATTCTCCTGCTTTTCTATTAAGAACCTACCTTGCTGACTCATATCCACTGGTGAGCTGTGTCCTATGTCATGAAAGAGCAATTTGTATCTCTTCACCTGAAGACTTCCATACAAGACACACATGGTTTTCCTTTTATTGGGGAAAAATATTGGGTGCATATATAAGAGGAATTGGTTTAAAAGCCACAGGGTTCAGATATAGGGAAGAGTATGCAGTTATGTCCTCACTCAGCATAACTGTTTTTTCATGTCTGGCTCTGGAAACCAATTTGTTCCTCAATCATCATCTTAGGAAACTCTAATGATAGAGAACACAAGATTTTTTTTTTCTATTTTATCAATTTTCCAGTGGCATGAAATATGAGAATCAGGATTCCTGCCCTGGTCACATCAATGTCATGTAGTAGATGACAGAACCTGCAATGATTATTCCTGATGATGAGTTCCTTCTCCTCCTTCTGACCATCTGATACATTGCTTTAATCATATCTCTCCCCTGCCTAAGATGATGACCAAACTCATCATCCTGACATCTGAGAACTTTCATAATCTGGCCCTAGCCTACCTAATTCTTTCTGACTTCTGATGCTTTCCTAATAGGTACTTTCTCCTCCATCAGTGGAGCGACCAGCTGTCATCCAGACCCACCATTTATGTTTGCTGTGCCTTCTTGAACAGCCCAGGCAATTCTCTCAACTCGATGTGTTCTGTTGCGAAGTAGAAAGGATTTAGGTCCAAGGATCAGGCAGTAAATGTATTCCAAATCCTGCTCTTTTCCGAAAGAGTTATATGGCCTCCTGAGTTTCATTTAATCATTCAGAACCCCAGTTTCCTCTGCTGCAAAATGAGAGGATTGTGCTTGATGGTGAAGTCTTCTCAGCAAGGTCTTTCCAGGGTGCTCTCCTAACACACATGCTTACATGTGCACACATACATCACATACGTGCAAACATTCTTTCAATCTTCTGTGATCGGGATCTCATTTAACCTGCAATGTCACTTTATTTATCTGCTCGTTGTTTTCTCTACCTGCCTCCCAACTAGAATATAAACTCCAGGAAGATACAAATTTTTAACTGCTTGCTTTACTGCTCTAGTCCTGGTGCTCACAACACTGCCCGATACACAATAGATGTTTGATATATGTTAAAAAAGGTAATGAATGATTTCGGTGTCCACTTTGTGCCCCAACAACTCTATGTATATTCAACTCTATTCAAATATATACATAAACATGAATTATATATGTATAGTGGTGTTTTAAATATAATTGCTTGCTCCTTGTCCTGTACACTGTAACATTCTTGACCTCAAGTTCTCGTTGTGTGATTACATATTGATATTTTAAAAAGTTATTTGTGTTTTCTGTCCTATTTCTATTTTTTTTTCTATTTGATGTGGTTACATCATATTCTTAATAGTCTGCTGGTTTTTTCCTGTTTCCTCTCCAAGATTTTTAATATGCAGTATTAACTTGACTTTTGGATAAACAAGAACATGAAATCTTTTTCAAGGCCAGAACTTAAACATATACTAATATTAGCCTGAGCAAATTCACATGAGAATATTTTCAAAAATTATTTTCACAGTAAGTAGAAATTTGACACATTTAAAAATTTAGCATTCTATTCTAAAACTCTTAATAGTTTTTTGGATTTATTAAATTTAAAATAGATGATACATAAATATACAAAAAAGTCCCCATCGTGTTATACACATAAGCCATTAAACAATAAATTATTTTTGAATTTTTGTTTATCAATGTATACATATCAGAATTATAATTCTTTGAGAACATGATTCAAATACATGATAAGGTACAAAATATGTTCAGGAGATTTCTTTGCAAAATCCAGCTGTTTACAAGAAATCTCATAGAACAAAATTTCAGGATTTACCAAGGAGGAAAAACATTTTCTGTACAGACCATTTAAACTAAAGGAAGATCTTGAGGTATTTAATTTGTTTCGAAAAATTGCGTTTTAGCCTACTAACCTAAGTCTTAAATGGCTATTTAATATAAGTTATTTTAATTAAGAGCAACATTTAACAAGGTGTATTTACCCAGGTGTTAGGCCAGGTACATCTAAATGACAGCACCTGTGTGCTGTTGACAGTGGTTCTAACATTCCCTGTGTAATGATGTGAGAGAACATGTGTGGTAGAACAGAGAAAAATTAGAAATAGTGCAATATTTTAATATTGGAGGGGATAATGAAATTATTTAAGACAAATTTGGGGATCACAAAGGAAAATAACAGATCATAATATTTTTCTTTATTACAGAGGGTCTTTTCTACAATTAGATCACTATTTGTTATTCAATAATAAGGATCCCTCCCTAGATGATAATTTTTTAATAGATAGAGGTCTCTTTACTCTGAAAACATGTGAAATACAATATCTTTAGTACAGATAAGGACAATTTGTATAGATACTGCTTTTATAAGTTTAAGACTTTTGAAAATTCTGATTTTTCTATTTGATCACCTTAGAAAAGATGGCAATTTCCCCGTTCATTATTTCTTTTAACAAGGCATGCATCTTTTTAGCATTGATGTTGGGAAAATTTTATTGAAGAAAAATGATTAAAATGATTTATTCCAATACTACAGTGTGTGTGCATGTGTGTGTGTTTGTGTGTGTGTGTGTTAAATGAACATAAAACCCATGTTAACACTCAGTTCTGACACTGAATCATTGTGTGACCTTAGGTTGGTTGCATTCTCCTTATATTTTTCATTGGTCACACTATGGTTATAATAGTTACAGTAGATATTTTTTAAATAAAAAATGAATAAGGATGTTTAAGTTTTACTTTCTATTGACCTAAGAGTGTTGATATTATCAGAAAATCAATCCTCATTTCAAAACACATTTTGTAACCATTTATCTTATTCTAATTCACATTGTGACACCAATCTAAAAGCATATGCATTTATTCTTGGGAGAAAAATGAATGCTTATATTTAATTCCCAAATTGGAGTTAAAAGTGTGGAAATGAAATTATCCACATTAATGCTAATCATCTTAAGTATTTTTTTCATTGCTAGCAACTGAAATTATAGTGGTCATTTTGACCTTGAAAATCACCTGTTATGTCTGCCTATGAAAAACTGATGAAAAGTGCTTTGAATTGTATGTCTTCACTACATATAATAAAAGCTATGGAAAGAATGATTTGGTTTCATATAAACAGTAGCTTTCAACAGGCCTGCCATCTGCATGTAATCTCACCACTATAATATAATATTATTTCAATGGTCCTTCAAATGTGCTGAGTTATTTGCGATATGTAGTCTTTTGATTTAAAGCTGCCTCTCTCCTTAATGTTCTTAGGGGGACCTTGTAATTGTTGGATATTCTAATTATTTATCGTATTACAAATTGGGCGAATGGCATCTTTTCAAGCTATGCTTAGCTGTGTCTATTTGTGTTTTTTGTTTGTTTGTCCCGATTCAGTCTGTTTACCTAAATAGTAGTTAGGATTGTTAAATCTTTACATCTAGTCATAATATCCTACATTCATTCATTCAGTATTAAATAAGGACCCAAGATCTCTCAGTAATTCATGTTGATTTTCTTATTAAAAAGAATATTATAGTTTAGAAGTAAGTGGAGAGACCTGAATATTATGGACATTGGTACTCTTTTGTGCTAAGAATTTATTTTAAGAGTCATATACCAATATTTGCTTGGTCCTGCTCAGCTTCTTGGGCTTCTGTTTCTTCTACTTGTTTTATTTTCAAATCATTCATCTGGCTTATTTGGGGCTTATTATGTGGCTTACAGTACAAATACACTTTTAGTAGAAGTAGCTTTATACTTTCTATGCCCTCTCCAAGCATCACAGCTTAATCTCCTACCTACAAGTCAAAGACATCCACATCTTCCTCACTGAGTATCTGCTTTTCTTCCAAATTTCAGTTCCGTATTTCTCACTGCTTATTGTCAATCTTTATTTGACTGTTCCTGAAGCATCTCATATTTAGTATGTCCAAAATCGAACTAATCTTCATTTATTTTTAAATCAGATCTTCCTCATTAGGTGACTAAAATTTTGGGTTGCATGTTCAGAATTCCAGAATCTAAATCCTGGGGTAAATTAAATCAACCTTTATAACAGTAATGTGGATCTACCTCAGAGTTTCCAAAGATTCATTGGATAGTATGTATAAAACCTTATTACCGCAGTGCCTAACACATTGAAAGTAGACAATACGTGTTAGATATCATCATCATCATTATCATCATCACTCCTTAATAATATCTCCACACATCCTGTTAGTATAGATACTCAGATCATCTTTCACATTTTATTCTCTTCATCCCCATTTGTATCCAAATTGATTACCCAGTTCTGTCAAGCTTATTTTCAGAATACCAAACCTATGTCTTCTTCTTCATCTTCTCTTTCATTCCAGTCAAAGATAAAATTATGTACATATGTTTATATTTGTATCTCTCTCTCCCACACTGTAAGCTGGTCAAGAACAATGGCCATAGCTTAGCATTTTTAAAAGCCACATTGAAGTTTCCCTCATGTGAAGGTAAAAATTGGTCTGAGAATTGCAGTTTTCAACTCAAGAACTGAGAGTTATTCCTACTCTGTTAAATGCTGGAGATACAATGATGAACAAAAGCTACATAGGTCTGCCCACGTGGTGCTTACATTAAGACAAGAAGTGTTGGGTCTTTCCTTAATAACAGTGGGAAACAACTGAAGTCCTCTAAGCAGGGGAATGATAGTGTCAGATTTTTTACTTAAAAGTAATGATGATATAGAAGTAGAGATAAATGACGTAGATGAAATCAACAGGACATGAAATGGAACTGGACATTTGTGGCACACAGAGAAGAGGAGATAAAGATGATCCCTAGGTTTCTGGCTTATAAACTAGCTGGTGATGTCATTCTTTAAGGCTAACTAGGTTTGGGGAGAAGATAATTTAAGATGTAGATCCATACAGATAGAGAAATATCGAGATGATTTCCACGAGTATGCCATGCTACCTACGGGGGTTTTATGCTTTTTGGAAAATTTAATAGCAATTTGGCTCAAGTGAGAAAATTTTTCAATTTCAACATAAATCATTTAAAACTGAAAACACTGTATAAAACAATGGAAATGAAAACTGATTTCAACTGACCATGAACAACACTTATGCATGAACATAAAATTGTTAATATTATATACCACGACGTTGATTACACTACTAACAGTATATAAAGTATATTAACTTGAAATTTTATTTGATGTAATTGTAAATCTATAGGGAAATTACAATATCCTTAGAGAGAAGAATTTCTAGTTCATTTGTTTGCCTAATGGAAAAATAATTTGATGAGTTAAAGTGGGAAAAGGTAGAAATTCATTGACATTGGCAGTGAGAAAGGTTAAAAGATGCAGTTAAACTGGATACATTATACCCAACTGCTTTATTTTGAAGAATTTCATGAATACATTTTAGATTGGAAAGCTTACATGTTTTTAGTATTGTTATTTATATACTGTCCATAATAGCTAGTGTTATAGTTTAGCTGTAGAAATTAACCAATCTGTTGCAATATGATTTCCACTAAATAGAGACATTTGGCTCTTGCTTCCAACCATTTTATAGTCCATATCAACAAAACACCTAAATATTTAATCCATACAAATTGGATATAAAATTTGGCTACTATTTCTTTCCTTGAGTCCTATGTAACTAATTACTCAGTCTAACTCTGCTTTTGTTTTGTTTTGTTTAGGGAATCGATTTTACCTGGTTAACACTTAGAGCATGGTGCTAATGAATCCAAAGAAAACAGCAGCATCAAAAAGCAAAGTGTTTTCTGATATAATTATCTCTGTCTTCTCCACATAAAGTATTTAACCTTTTATCTTTATAGTAATGGCCTTCCTTCTTTTATTTCAAGTTGTATCAAAACTTTCTGGATTTTCGTATGAAATCAGGGAAAATACATACAGTATTGAATTCTGTATACAACAATTCATTCTAATAATTTTTATGAATTTAAGGTCAAGTCTTTTAAAATGTAAGCCATTGTGTATCGTAAGTTACCTAATGCTGTTCTGGTTTTCCATGATTCCTCAAAGATTTTCAGGATAATTGTTTTTTATATGTCTCCCTCTTCTTTAAGGATCCTCTTATGTATTCCATTTGATACTAGTGACTTGAACTTCAGCTCTGATTTTACAATTTGTTTCTTATTCTTTTTAGTTCAATAATCATTAGCGATGGTGAAGAATATTCAACTAAAAAAAATAAGTGGCTCTGATTCTAGTATTTTATACGTCACTTTGTATAGCTTGTTAACTTACGCCACTTTCAACAGCTTTGCAGAATATGCAAGGAAATAGAAATGTCTCCACTTGGTGAAGAAATCTGGCTATAGGCATTATTCTGATGAGTCCAGGGACTTTAATAGCACCAATGTTATATTATCATCAATATATATGTATATGTATATATATCTATATGTTATATTATCATCAATATATATGTGTATATATATAGAATATATATATGTATATATATAGGATATATATATATATATACATGTATATATATATATGTCAAAAAGATATATAATGTGTCAAAATAGCTCTGCTCTCAAAAGAAAACATCACAGGTAAAATAGAAGCCTTCTTGTAATGTAAGAGTTTTAAATTTCTAATGGACAAATATTTAACACTCAGGTAACATAGAGTAAAGTTTAATTAATGATAGATAACTAAAGAAAATATATCTAAATATTGCTGGGAGAGTAACATGTTTACTTAAATGACTCCTATTTAATGGTAGTGGGATAGTTAGAATTCATGGAAATACTATTCTTTCCCTCTAAGGAAAAAAAGTAAGTTGATGTTAGAACATAAGCTAAGCAGGATTGGTTACATAACAGCCAACCAGATTTGTTTTTCCCCAGCGGTTCCAAATCAAACATGAGATGTGTACGTATACAAATTTTAGACTCTGGAAATGTCCTGCTCTGTGGGTGTTATTTTGCAATACCAGCCAGGAGGCATTTGTGGTGTTTTCTTTGCTGAGGCACTGCACTGAAACTGGAATGTTTTTTATTTTATTTTATTTTATTTTATTTTATTTTATTTTATTTTATTTTATTTTATTTTGTTTTATTTTATTTTACTTTATTTTATTTGCTTTGTTGTTTTGTTTTGTTTTTTAATTGTGACCCTAATTAATTGTTCCCATAAAATATTACTTCCTCTCCATTCTAAAATAAAGTAATTTGATGAAGTTGAACCAAAACACCAAAAGATTTCAGTGTTTATATATGCTAACGTAAATCAACTCAGATCATTATCCAGAAGAAAAAAGATTTAAAATGATTACATTACATTAACTCAGGAGAGAACTGTGTCTCCTGTTTATGCAAAACACTAGGAGTACTGTTGACATTTTATATTTCATTTTTAAGGTGAAAAAAGCAAGTAACTTGTATATTCTCACTTACCTTTGAAATAACAACTAAACATCTGTAGTGTCTGTGACTAGTATTTGCTTTCACTGAATAGTCTTGTTTCCATTGTTAAGGTAGTGTTGACATCCTTCTAAGTGGTCTCCAATGGTATGTAGTAAATGCCTGCTCTTGCCATCATTTTCATTGTAAACGAATCTTGACAATGTCAGGTTCCCGTCACAGTCTATCAGTGTCACTCACTAAGCGGTGGTGTGACCGTTAGTCCCTTTGAGATTTCCTTCTTTATCAGGGTCAGCCTGTGGGAAGATCTGAATGAATAGTTACATGTTACCTAAGTATAAAGGGTAATAACATTTACATGTACTTTTACTATTTTAATGCATGGTAGTTGAAAAGACATTCTTTTTTTACATGTCACTTTAATTTTGTGTTTGATATATATTCTATCTAAAATTCATAAAAATATACTATGGTGTTCCTTTTTGGAATCTATTCCTCATTAGATATATGCAGGGATAAATATGATTATCGGGGCTAGGATATTTGGTGCCACTCATACACATAACCAAGTTTGTGTTTTGTTGTTGTTTTTTTTTAAATTAAACACTAATAATAACCTTTCCCAAAGCATTTTACATGTTCTTTTCTACTTAAAAATTGTGTCCCACAAAACAAGGTGATCTTTCTTTGCCAATGATTATCTACACATTTAATCCTTCTTTAATTTTTTTTCGCACCTCTGTCTCAATTGATAATTGTTTCAGTTGATTTGCAAAATAACATTCCAAATGCTGAGGATTCACATTTCTTTCCTTTATTTCAGTTTACTCACAAGAATCAATTACTAAAATTTTATTTATACTATAGCCATATTTATTGTTGGTTCTATTGAATATACCATGTCACCAGATATTCAGTAGAATTTTTCCTGTGGTCCCACACAAGAACAAAAGGTACCAGGTACCCCTCATTTTAAAGAAAGTAAAAAGCAGCTGCTACTTATCAATAGCACCTGAACCAGCCTATCTTAACTATCATCCAGGCCCCACAAATATCCTCCTGCCTCATTATAAGAGAGTATGACCGTAGAGAGAGGGGTTTAAAGAAATCCTTGCAGTGAAGAGACAGCATCTACTGGGAGGGCTGTGATTCAGTGATCCCTTTTTTGAGAGCGTTTCCACACCACCAGTTGAAGGGAGGCTTTCCAAGTTTACAGGTGCCTTCCCCTTATTTCAGAGCTGTATTTCTGTTTTGGTGTGAACTGCTGATCTGTTTTCTGTATATATTTGAGCAGGGGGATAAGGAATTGATAGGTGGCAGGCTAGAGAGTGGACATCATCGGAACAAGACGACCCACACCAAGAGAAGGACCTTATTGGTAAGCGGCGGTGGCAGTTTGGGGAGTTTAGAAAAGCAGGAAACTGAAGATTTCCATTGTTAGCGACTCGTGCTTCTAGGAAGTTCCTCTGGAAGGGACCCTCTTAAAGGATCAGGCATGACTTAGTAGGAGATACTTAGCATTTAGGCACCTGCCATGTGGAAGATGTAAGGGCTGATAGGCATAGTCGTAGAAGCAGGGAGAACTTGAGGTGGAACTGGTTGAGTCGGAGACCTTTATCCTACTATCCAGGAGAAGGAGAGAAGGAGGATGGATGAAAAACTAACCAAGCCATTGTCTTCCAGGCCACCTAGGTTCTTAGGGATGGCCAGTGCTGATAGAGATGGAGAAACAGAAATGAGCGTTAACTAGAATGGATTTTTTAATACTCAAGGTTATTAAGGGGCAGAAAAGGGAGCCTTGGCAAAATGTGCTTGAAGGCACAAATTAGAGGAAAAAGAAAGCCATTTAATACTTGTAACTCAGCAGTTCTGAATGTCCCATAATCTGACTACCTTTAGAGTAGGGATAGCTTTCAAAATTTAAGGGTTTCTACCCAAAGCAGTATATTTCTGCATTTAAAACTTGGTCCATCATAAGATATGTATCACAAAATAAGACAAAATATAAACTGGAGCAAGCCAAGAAAAGTAGTCTGAGCTTGTAAAAAGACGGAGATAGTGCATCCAGCTGTTTGCTTTTTTTCAGAACGTATAGCTATGTTTTAATGTTGGGATGGGAAGCGTGTAAGATTGCAGAGAAAGTTCCATACCCAGTCTTTACAAATTCACGTTTCAGTTACACTAGATCTTAAGATCACTCTGCTTGTCCCTGAAGAATACACATCTTTTTACACAAAGGAAAACTAAACACACAATCGCTTTTTGTATTTAAGTTCCAGATATTTGTACATTTTTATTGATAAATTCTTAATATGTGTATACCTAGGCAGGTAAGTGAATTGTTTCAGATACTATAGAATGCAAAATTAATAGTTTTTAGCTAGAGACAGAATTGGTAATCAGGCATTTTATTTCAACTTCCTTTCTTACATTTATGTACCTGCTTACCTCTGGCTGTATGTGTTGCAAGACTCCATTTGTTAATTTTCACTCCACCAAAATCATGGCATAGCATTAATAGCGGGCCTTCATTGTGCTTGTGGTTACGCTTCTTAATTTCAGCATATAGCAGCCACCTGTTGTGTTCTACCTGCAGCTGAACCTACGTAAGCAGCTGTCTAGCCTGACACTGTTCCTGCGCTTCTCCACAATCTGTGTGTAAGACTAGGTATGGGAAATCTCTTTCCCTTCAGTTCCTTCCCCCCGACATTAAAATATGAATACAAATCTCAAGTAATCAACAGTTGGATCCACTGAGTCTTTTCGTGAACCCATGACCATTTTCCTTTGCTTAAACCATTTTATAATTTTATTGTGTTTTATGAGTTTTTACATACATGCCTTGACAACCTATGATAGTATATGTTCTTTGGGGACCTGAAGGCTATATCAACTTCACCTTGTTCTTCCACTGTAAAGTCAAGAAACAGTTTGATTCAATAAGAATGGGGAAAGAGAGATGCATCAGGTATTTTTTTTTGTTTGTTTCTAACTCTCCTTACCAAATATTAGAATTTCCTATATATTTTATCTTCTGTCTCTTGCAAGATTTCCTGTGGTCACAGTAGTAAACGTTAATTTTAAAGGTATACAAGTGTGTATATATATGTTTGCGTGTAGGCATAGTACATATATACTGGCTTATATCACTAAACATATTGGCTTAAACCAAAGCACTTGAAATCATACATTTAATAACTATGGGTATGTCTTGTTCTGAAATGGCCTATTTTCAATTCGTATTTATTCATGCTAATAGGAAAAGGATGTTATAAATAATGCAAAAATCACTTACAGCTGACTTAGTTATATATTGTATATTTTTCATCAGACTTAGTTTCTTAATTGTTTGCTCTATTTATTACCCAAATGAGCTAACATCATGAGTATTTAACAAATGATGATTGGTGGAGATGGCTAGGAGCATTTTATGTAGTGGGAAAATCCAATCTAGTGTTATCAACTTGCTATGGAAAATTCACATGTGGATGATTGATATTTACCCTCACACAAGGGACTAATACCCTGTGATGCAAAAGAGATGTGAAAATAGATAGTATTTTGTCTATAATCTGTTTCAGAATGATTCAATCAGAAGTTTGGCTTAATATTTTATACCTTGATAATGTGAAAAAAATAGTCACAGTGCTTCTCCACTATGAGAGTAAAACTGAAATATATTTGGAAAAATGACTTTTTCCAATGTATTAACTGGCAATCAGAATTCAAATAAAAGGAGAAATTGGTTCAAGTGAACAGAGAAACAAAACTAGATAATAGATATAAGCAGAACTCAAACTGAATTTAAAATAATGAATGTGAGTATTTTTCTGTACTCAGTCCATCAATTATCTTCAAATAAGCAACATACTATGAAAATTTAATGCTTGCATTTATTGGTATTTTAAATGAAATGTGTAGGGAAAATTATCCATTAATTATAAATTCCCTATCCAGTTTTCATTTTCAAATAACATTTATTCCAAAGTATTATTTCTATACCAATTGTCAGTGATTATGCCTCAACACTTGTTTTAAATGATACTATAAAAAGTAAACATTTAAAGAAAAAATTTGCATATACCTCGATAAAGGCATTGTGGAGTCGAATTTTTATCATGTTTCGCCATCAAATATTTTCTTGACACCATACGTTTGAAAAATTCACATACTTACAGTTTTTGCATGTTTGATTAGGACCTTGGTATAAGCATCAAAAAGGGTGTGAGTAGAGAAATAAAGTAGATCCATTTGTGAATATGGAAGTGAACTTTTATATCATAGTGTAGGAACAAGCTGGAGAAATTTCTTTTATGTGAGTCATTTCTGGATGAAGCTATAAACTTTTTTTTAGCCAAAAGCTGTCATGGTTTCTTGTAAAATAATAAAGATAATAAAGATATCCACTTTAATTGATTCTTTTCATTGTTTAATAAAATTGCTTTGTTTGATTGCTGAAGAATTTGAATTGAGTTTTCATTACCCACTTCTGAACAATTTACTCTAAGATTCAGACAGTATTGAGCTAATGAGTTTGAATTTATATTGAACCTTAACTGTCTTCATGAAGTAAATGGAAAAAAAATCATGGCAGTAACTAAGTATTCTTCATTAAAAACTATGTCATAGAGATTTTACAATGAAGCTTTTAATGGAGCTAAAGCATTTAAATTGGAGTTTTACCAACTTTGCTGTTTCTAAGTATATTATATGAAAATATTATTTCTTTTCCTTTTTTAAGAAATGAAAACTCATTAAGCTGACAGGGACATTACAAAAATTTTCTTCAAGGGGGCTGTTTGTATATTCAACAGATTCAGTAAATAAGTCAGTGTTAATTTAATTGGGGAACATGTCTAAATTGAAATTATTCATAAATACCTTCTAAGGTGTATCCTATTAAGGTGTTTAAAAATCTACTGAAATCCAAAACATGGCCCCATTATTAAAATGAAAGCTCTCAAATGTACTGTTTTTACTTTGACACTATATTGCCATAATCATCAACTTTTGTTTCTTTGTAGTTGAATAAAGGTGATATATTTATTGAGGCACACATATTTAATATATTGCTTTGACATTATTAACCTTTGTAAAGTGATCTTTTAGGCTCTTTGTGCTGTGTCTAAATGAGTTGGGCATTTAATAATTCCATGTTTAGGATTTGTGGTGGAATTAAGTGAGGAACTTTAACTCTGAATGGTGGCTAGAATATCATTTAATACAAGAATAACTACAACTACCAGTGGGCTTCACTTCTAAGAAGTAATTAATTCTCTAGGTATATAAAAGAGACCATTTTATCTTAATTTGGTTATTCAAACTAGATTAGACTCAAAAAGTGAGATAAATATTGTAGAATTTTTTTTTTAATTGAGGAACTATATAAGAAAAAGAAAAACAAAAAAAAATATGGTTTAGGGGAAATTTACTTACTTGAGGTTATTTTCCAAGAAATCGCTTGGCCAACTCGCAATGTGATATACTTTTTAAAACCTCATTTCAAATAAACTATTAGAAGATTTGGAATAATATTGCATCCAAATTGCTTATGTGCATTCCCCACAAGTAGCTGTGATGGTTCTTGGGATAAGCAAACACTGTCCTCTTGCCCATCACAGAGATCTCAGGCTTCTGTTACCATCCCCACATGCCTGGAACTAATAGCCTTCCACTTAGGCAACCTCTCCACCATCTCAAGCAGAGCCACCTTCTGCCAAATTCTATAATGGTATTTTTTGGTACTAAAGATGGCAGTTGCCCAGAAAAAAATATCCAATCATTATATTGTAAAATGTAGGCCATAACGAAGAGATACTACATTTAGATAACTGATTGTGATATGTTAAATAAAACCCTCATATTTTAAGCAAGAATTAGAATGATCAGAAGAATAATGCAGCAACGAATTGACCATTTGTATTGAACGCATGGAGCATGGTGACGTGATAAAACATGGCACCGAACTGGTTAGCTTCAAACCTAGTTTCCCTGAGTGGTGAGTGGGTATTGTTGCATATAAAGAGGACAAATATCTTTCCTTTGGCAATCATTATTAGAACGTTTTTTAACGCTTCAATTTCCAATGATTTATGCCCTTTACCATTTTCATAAATGAGATACACTACGTTTCATAGTTTTATTTGAACAGAGCAATGATGATATCTGTGCATTTTTTATAGGACTGGAACTTCCTTTTATGATGATGCCCCACCCTCTAATTCCCGTCAGCCTACCTCCAGCGTCTGTCACCATGGCAATGAGCCAGATGAACCATCTCAGCACCATTGCAAATATGGCGGCAGCAGCTCACGTTCAGAGTCCCCCTTCCAGAGTTGAGACGTCTGTTATTAAGGTAATTGTTTTCTTACGTGACTGTTTTGGCTTATGCCAAACATCGTCTTAGGCCACTACCTCTAAGTCTATTTTTTTTATTCCACAAGTAATTCTAAATTCGAAACAGATGATAGTAAATGTGAGAAAAATCACTTACAGTAGTTAGAACCAGGTAGAGCCAGGGGTACAGTATTAGACAGATTAGGCCAATCTTAAGTTCCGTGTTGTATCTGTTGTTTTAAGTTTATTTATTTATTTGAGAGAGAAAAAGTACAAGCAGGGGAGGGTGCAGAGAGAAAGAGGAATGGAAAGAGAATCCCAAACAGGCTCCATGGGCAGAGCCTGATGCAGGGCTTGATCTTACGTCTGTGAGATCATGATCTGAGCCAAAATCAGAGTGAGGCACTTAACCAACTGAGCCATCCAGGGGTCCTTGTCTTTATCTATTAAGAGAGAGATGGATGTAGGAAATTAATTGATATATTTCAAATTCAATAAATATATGACTGTGTGCATGAATGCATGCATGTCAATGTATGTGTGTGGGGGTTTATGAGCTTTAAGGTATAGGAAATAGTTGCTGATTTGTTGTTAAATTATGGTTCTGCCATGTTGCCTTGAGCATGTGACTCAATCTTTCTGATTCTATTCTAAACATAAAAAGTAGGTAATACAGTATAGGTGTAAACACTAAACAAAATAATAAAATTGAATGCTTTTTATAAATTCAAAAATACACTATATGTGAAGACAACACTATTATACAAAGATCACATGTGTGTGTATATATGCACAATTCTCTCTCTCTCTTTTCCCCTTGTGTGAGAGGGTATGTGTATGCCCTTAAATGTGTATGCATATACCTTTAATTTATTTTATAATATGTACTTAAACAAAATTCCTTTAAATGAATTGTCAGAATACATTATTAATGTTTAAATTAAGTAAAAGATACTAATGCTTATCCTTATATGACATAATCATTACCTCTTTCTTCTGAATATAATACAGTTGAGTTAAGGAGGCCTCTGGAGCATGCCTTACATAAAAAGTCCTGTTAACAATTCTTATTCATTGCTGGTAGGTATACAAAATGCTATAGCCATTTTGGGAGGCAGTTTTATGGTTTCTTACACAGCTAAACATACTTCTACCACAGGATTATGTATTTTGCCAGCTCCTTGGTATTTACTCAAACAAGTAGAAGAGTTATGTCTACACAAAAACTTGCACATGGATATTTATAGCAGTTTTTTTTTAATAATTGCCCAAACTTGGAAGCAACCAAGATGTTTTCAGTAGATGAAAGGATTAAGAAGGAGTGGTATATCCATATGTTATGACTTTGCTAAATTAACATTTGTTAAGTGGAACATAGGGATGACTGATGGTGAGCCATGGTCCAACACAAACCGTAAGAAAAATTGAAATAGAAAACCTTATTACTCACGAGTTCTGGTGGAAATACCTCAGGGTATATACCTTGAAGGACGACATGGGGAGGTCAAGGTGGAGTACAGAGAGAACAAGGCAGGATCTGGGACAGATGCCTGTGTCAGGGCCCAACAGTAGAATGCTTCGAGGTTCCCTGGCTAGGGCTAGATTGGGCAATTAAAACCAGAAGAGCATAGTTTTGGTGAGCTCCAGCGGGCTCGTATGTAGGAGGAGACCTTTATTCACAAGTGCTGTTGAAGAAGGCCTATTAAGGGCTTACATGCTTACATTTACTTGTGATTCTGTGGCTGTTATCTAGGGCATGTGCTTGCAAGAGGGGGCTTTTGTCAGTTAAGGTCCCTCCAGGACAGTTGGCCAAACAAAATGGATGCCTAGGCATCAATACTATTGGAGTAGCTTAACTAAACGCTTGACACCATATAATGGAATATTATTCACAACTAAAAAGAAATGAATTATCAAGTCATGAAAAGACATGGAGGAAACTTAAATGTATACTGGTAAGTGAAAGAAGCCAGGCTGAAAAGGCTACACACTGTATGATTCCAAGTGAATGACCTTTTAGAAAAGGCAAAACTATGGAGATACTAAAAAGATCAGTGGTTGCCAAGGAGTGGGGCAGGGATGAATAGGGAGAGTACAAAGAATTTTTAGGGCAGTGAAAATGCTCCGTGTTATACCAAAATGATAGGTAATGTCATACATTTTTTTTAAAAGGCCATGTTACTACTTATACATTGTATAAGTATACAATGTATATATACATTGTATACATACTTATACATTACTATTATACATTGAATAATATGCTAATACCAATTTTTCTTATAACAATGGCTCTATAAGCAAAGATGTATACTAGTCCCTCACCATTTTCTGAAGTATCCTCACCAGGAAAAAAATATATGTATCACAGAAAACCAAGATCAACTTCTTAAAAATCTTCAGCTGAGAAAATGCCAATGAATGCTACATTGTCGTCAGCCAGGAACCAAGAAGATAACTTTTAAAAATTCCTCTTTATTCGGAGTGACTTTCAGAGGGTTCCTTTGTTACCAAAGGATTTGTTAATCAAGATGTCACTGCATATTTCCATTTATGACCATTTTTGGTAATAGTTATTACTGAGAATTCAACATTCTCATTGCTTCACTCACTGAAGTGACCTAGAGGGAGATTTTGACTGAAGAAAAAAGGCTAAGTGTTCCTATCATTGTACTCGATAGCTATTTTTAAAAAATGAAAAGGTACTAAGGATTAGTTATAGGATGTGATTACTCTCATTTTTTAAAAAAGTTAGTAATTATTACTATAGAGAATCATCCTCATAATAATAATTATATAATTTTCACTCTCAAAACTGGGAATTTTGTAGTTCCTCATTTAGACAAGATATGGAATCGTAGTTAAAGTAAAACTATGGCAGAAGAACAGATTTTAGCAGTTTAAAATCATAATGGGTGACTTAGTTATTAACTGTAGATAATTTGGACATCAGCTGGTAGCTTACATATGTCTGGATCCAGAAGACTCTAATTACATCAGAAAACTTGATTTATTTTATCTTTTAAATAAATACACACATATTTTTTAAATAGTGTATGTTGTATCCAATGTTAATCAGAATACTTAAGTAGAGAAACTTCCTTTACTAAATCTTTGGTTGTCAACATTTAGGTAAGTAGGAGGAAGCAGTTGGGTTTCCTCTGGAAGGCACCTTTAGAAAACAGTCTAGATTATTGAAAAGTCAGCAACATTCCTTTGGTTTCTTAAATTAAGGTCAGGAATGGAGAGGAGGGAGACAGGGAGAAAGGAAGGAAATATGCAAAAAGGTAATAAAAAAAGTGACAAAGCCCTGTGTCTTGAACTGTGTGCCAACACCTCCTACAATATAGTGATAGCCCATTTTCTAGTCTCTCGGGGCAAATATTTTCAGAAACTTGGCTATGGATAGGTTAAAGGAAATTCTGGGCTTTTGAAAGCAGTGGTGATATAAATGGTGATAATAGCTGAATAAGAAACAATGGCTCTAATTAAGAATGATTAGAGAAAATAAAAGCTGATGGTTTTAAAAATTATTATTTATCACTAATAATACAAGCTGGTAGTTTTAACTGCACACATCAAAGTGACGCTCCATTGGCCACCGTGGAAGTGTGGAAGGGCCCATTGCCCCATTTCGTTGCAGGCTGGCCACCTATGTATTTTTAAATTTGATGTTAAAGATCATAGAGACTAACCATATTTCAAGAAAAGCATAAGATAATTCTAACAATTTTTGGTAAAAAAAAAAAAAAAACTAGACCTGAGAGAATTCGAGAGTACAGCCTCGGAGGATAAGGGTAAGGAATAGGTTCTTTATAGAATTCCAAATATTAGGGAAAACAAGTTAATAAAAAACCTGCCTAAATTTATATATAGAAGACTTCATAGCACAAGAAATGTTTAGTAAACTCCCATGATATATATTAGTTAAACTTAATTTGGGGGAAGTTTGATTTTCCCTAAAGAAAATGTTTGACTCCTATGTCACATTAAATAGTATGGGACCCAAGTGGGCAATTAGAATAGTGCTTGCAACTTTGTTTGCCAGAAAAGATTCTAATTATGAAGGCCGATTAAAAGCAAAATGTTAAATACCAAGAAGATTTCCCCCATCTGAAGGAATGATAAAACAAGGGAAATAGCTTTTGAAGGGAAAATAGAAGGTTGAGGCGTTTCCCGTGTGCTGGAGTGTACCATTTCCATTTTTTTGAGAGTAATGATAAGAATTAAAATGAAAACAACCTACATGAGAATGGCAAAAGAATTTATAGGACAGAAGGGAAGTGAAAACAATGCTCTCAGGGTTACAGACTTTTAAAACATTTTGTCATTACCTGTTTCTAGGAGGTAAAGGAGCTCCAAAGACTTTCTCATAAACCTATTTATGAGAATGTACACACCACACCAGTATGTGCAATGGAACAGGGTCCAAAAACTGTCGTCCATGGGTAAAATTCACCCTTCTTCCAGTTCTCGCATGGACTCTGAGTTAAGAATGGTTTTATACTTTAAAGTGGGTGAGGAAATATATCACAGGAAGACAGTCATTCACGACCCATGACAATTATATCAAATTCAAATTTTAGTGTCTATAAACAAAATGGCTTTGGGAGTTAGCTACACTCTCTCTATATAACATCTATGGCTACTTTCACATACAAAGCAGAGTGGAATAAACTATTGACTAGCTGGCTCTTTACAGAAAAATAAAAAATTGCTGGTACCTGCATTAGAACTACAATGAACTCATACCCGTGTGAATCTTAGGCTGTGGATAATTGCGGCGGCTCAAACTAAACTCTCAAACATGATGGGGCCATGGGTTTTGGCATTGAAAAATAAAAGAAATTAAGGGAAATGAGGAAAAGAAAATTACAGAGATGAAGACAGTACCACTGTATCATTGTTATTTGCTTTAAAAGAAGCCTTCATGATGGAGTCTGCCAAAGTATTAAATCTAGACTTTCTCCGGCTGATTGGTTTGGACTACTGGAAATAATTTAGTAAGATAACTTTGAGGAGGAAATGGGCATATACTGTTTAGACAATAATTCTAATTTGAATTCCTAATAGCCAATTGCCTGTAAGTATATATTAAATTATTATGGGCTCTGTATTAGTCTGTTATGTATCATTGAGAATCATATATTTTTACTGTTTAATGTTCTATGAATGTTATGAATGAAGAGACATAGACTTGAGACATCAGACGTTATATAATCCAGCTTTCCCTACGTGGCAAAATAATTTTTGCATCCTCCCTACCCATTTTTATATAGCTCAGTTTTTGTGGAAAGCCTATTCTATTTTCAGCAAACTCAAGAATGAAGAGGGTCTTCATTAGCTTCTACCTCAAGTTTATTATGTTCTCCTGGAAGATAAAAGGTCTACTAATTCTGTGTCCTAGCCATTTAAATTTATAAATCCTCTGCTGTAGTAACTATAGTGTTTCTTTCCTCCAGACACAGTATTCTAACTTTTTTTGACCATTCCTCATCAAGCTTCTTGGTTGACCTTTTTTGAAAAATCACCCTCTTTACCCCAGTCCTTTCCATACAATACTCTAGAAGTGAACTGGCTAGTGAAGAGATGCTGGAACTAACCTAAACCTCAGTTGTGGACAACAGCTTATAAATGTAGTCAGAATTCACAAAACTGTTGTGAGTGTGTGTGTGTGACTCAGTACATTTCATGCCTTTTAAACATGAAATTGTACTAAGCCAATTCTTTATTTTTTTACTTTTACTAGGAATTTGCATTTATCCATATTAAGTGTATTTCCCAGCCCACTGATTTAGGCTCTTTAGATACTTAACTTTTTTAATTTAAGCATAGTTGACACACAATGTTATACAAGTTTCAGTACAACATGGTGATTCAACTTCTCTATATATTAGGCTATAATCACCATAAGTGTAGCTACCCTCTGTCACCATACAACACTATTACAATATCATTGACTGTATTCCCTATGCTGTGCCTTTTATTCTGTGAGTTATTCATTTCATAACTTGAAGCCTATTCTTTAGATACTTTTGAGTATTAACATTCTAAACTCTCATACTATTCATACAATCCTTGTATCATTTCCAAATTGTAAAAGGATATATTACTTGTATTACTTTAAATCACTGAGGAAAATAAACAGTATAAATCAAGAGATCAATTCCTCTTGTCATTAGAGAATTCCTAATAGGCTGAAATGTTCTACTAATTGATTCTCTTTAGGTATCATTCATCAAGTAACCCCAAATCTCCCTGAATGAATCAATATTTTTCTCACATTTTATTTAATAAATTCTCAATGATATCATAAGGACTTAGAAAAAATGGTTCTTGTTGAAAAAAAATTGAAAAAAAGAAAAGCAGTGTATTTTAGTGGTTTAAAACATAGATTATGGTGGAAGAATTCTTGGGTTTATATTCCATTTCTACTACTTCTTAGTCATGTGACCTCAGACAAGTTACTTAATATCTCTTTGTTTGCTTTTCTGTACAATGGGGCTAATGACCCCTTTACTTATTCAGGTCGCCATACTGATTACATTAGTGTTCACAACATCTTTCAAAGTTTTTGTACACTCACATTGTCTTCTCCCATTATTTTCTCCCCAAATATTCACAATCATTTGTTTAAAAATAAGTTCTAGAATCTTATAAGAGATTCGTGTCAAGCTTTTGAAATAGAATCATAATTGTATAGTAAGAATTTTCTCTCTTTCTTGTGCAGGCTTCTTCACCTGACAAAAGTGCTGCATTTTACTTTGGGGGAATTCTTCAGTGCATTGGTATAGAAAGCTAATTTTTAAATGCATTTTTTTTTTCAGATTTAATTTTTTTCAGGGATAGTATAGAATTGAGATTGAGAAATTTGGCAACATTCAAATTATTCTACATCTTTGAATAAACATCTTTCTCTCATGCTACATTACGGAGGTTTCTGAGGACAAGGAATATGATTTAGATTTGTTAGTTTTCTCCACTGACCATTGACTCCTCTTGACTATATGTGTGTGTATATGTGTGTGAAAGAAAGGCAGAGAGAGAGAGAGAGAGAGAGAGAGAGAGAAGCAGAGACACTTTATGACATTCTCATTTAAAGAATTAAAGATTGAAAAAACTTAAATTCAAGTAAAATTTTGATCCCTGATAATTTCCTTTAAAGCAGGTCCTTAAATAACTATATTAGTAAATAGGACTTTATGTGCATGAAAGTTTAAAATGTTTAAATATTATAAAAACTAGAACCAGAGTGACCTGATTCTCAAAGTACATGAAAATCCTAGAGCAATGTCATGTCCCCCATGTTTGTTTAGGTACAGGATAGCTTATTTTGGGGCAATCATAAATAATACTAGATGTGTGCATTACTTTTAGACATTTTTTCACACACAAAAAACGATTTCATATAATTTTTACTTGGACTTAGAGAAATAGTTAAGTACATTCTCTTAATGTTTATTTGGGTGTTGATATTAAATTTGAAGAAGATGCTTACAACAAAAGTATTAAAACACAACCACCACTAAATATACCCTACATCAATGTATTTAAACAAATCGTATATGTTTAAATCAATACATTTGTAATAATGCTAAAAAATAAATTCATGGTTCACCTTTGAATTCTAGGGAATTGATTCTTTTAAAGGACAAAAGCAAAGGATAAAGGGGTGAAATCAAGCATTTTCCTGACTTTCCCCATACAGACTGTTCCTAGGGATCATCATTAATTCACTAGGGGAACTTTTCTGTTCATCTAAATCTTCTGGCCAAAAAAAAAATGAATAAGGAATGGTATAGTTGGAATGTCACTGAATTACCAGTGCTAATGAAGTGGAGTCTAGACCATGATCATCAGTGGGGGCTGGCATCATAAAATGCAGCCAAGCAGACGTTATGTGTTTCTGATGGAGGCATGCAACACCATCTATGAAGAAGTCTCACTGCAAACTCAACTTAAATCAAGCATCCATACTTAACTATGTAGGACATTTAGGGGACTGAGGAACCTAGAGATGAATGACACCCTTACGGAACTGCATAGGACCAGCTCAGTGTGGTGGTGGCCTCTAACAACATACACAGTGCCCTAACTGGATAAAAATTGGGTTTAAACATTTGTCATGCACAGAGAGAATGATGCCAGTTAATGAATGGCAGCGACGGTCAAGTCAGAAACTTACCTTTTTTCTCTTTCTCTCCTCCCTCTGTTCCCCCTTCCTTGAGTGTGTGAAAAGAGGAAGTCCTATCTTTTGATTAAGATGATAGTATTTATTATTACATAGGGATGGATTATAGTCCCTGAGCCAAGACTATATGTGGTTGTTTGAAGTAACTGTAGGACTTTATATATTAAAAAATAGTAATCTGAAATTATGAGGCTACCTGAATTTTCATGCAGATGAGGGAAGACATATAGTCCCCTACCACCACTGAATAAGTTCGAAGAAGACAGTGGTATAAAACTAAGTTGTTTATGATTACACTCATGGGTTCTACCAGTTTTACATTTAGAAACATTGAGTATTTCTTGTGTATCATCACAAAAACAAACAAAAAGAGCTACGTAAATATTCCTTGGAACCTCAATTTAGAATTTGGAGTCATGGAATTTTGATGGTGTCTGCCTGACAGACAGAAGGTAGAGACCAGCTGCAAGTATATTAGCATTGTTTACTGTGTCTTCCAGAACTACTTTGAAACATTTTTTCCTGAATCCAGAATCCTATTTCTACTATTTATTTTGTCTGATAATTTTTCCAGAGCAAGGAAATTTAGATGTCACACTTCATCACTGTGCATATATGGTTCTGGACTCCACTAACAACATTTACCGCTTAAGATACACACTCCATGAGGGAAAGGATTTTCATCAGTTCTGCTTAGTTGTATATATAAGACCAGAGCCTAGGACACTGGCACATATTACATGTTCAGTAAATGTTCTTTGAATAAATGAATACGTCTGAGTTGTCTTAAATCTCAGGAGTTTGGGTTATAAAGTGCTAGTCAACTTCAATTTTGTAAGTTAAAAGTTACATCGTGATAACATTTAATGTTAGAACTATCCTCTCTCCACTTCTATAACGTATTCAGTGATGGAATCTCTAACTGATAAACATATGAAAATCCAGATAATTAAAAAGGGAGCAACATGAAGCTAAATGAAATAATCCTTTAGAGAAATGAATTGTGAGTGGCTTGTGATTATTTAGACTTACATTAAGAAAATATTTTCAGTTGATAAAATATAATGCATTTTGTGATAGACAGGAGGCAGCTGTGGTAATGTAATTTTTAAATATTCAATTGCCCCATGTGTAATACTGAGCATTTTATACTTTTTGTTTTAGAATTTTGGAATACACTATTTTGAATTCCACCTTTGATTCTGAATTATCTTGGAGACTAATACTTCTTGCTCTACCCAGAAACAATAAATGCAGCTTTTTTCTTTATTGTTATTCTGCTACCATTAGTTTATTAGTATGACCTTTTTTTTGTGTGTGAGAGGGTATTCCTCTTAAATTCTCATTTATTATTGTGGCTGGTTTTATAAAGATGGAACATTGCAAAGGATTGTGTTTTATTGATTGGTGGAGTTATGATGTAGGACTATAAAGCAGCGTGTTGAAGTATTAAATTAAATATTCTTCCTCTTTGTCCTACTTCAGGCCCATCTTGGAGGTTAAAGGGTATTACACAAATGAAATGATAAATCCAGTTTACATAGTTTTCCTATAGACATTGAACTGCTTCTTTCTTATTATGTCTGAATAAAACTCATTATCTATTTTGTTTCAGTAATAATTATGAGATTCTCTCCTAAGCAATTCTTTACTGTCTCCATTATTCTCCATCTTATAGCATACTCTGGAAAGGCAAGCATATAAATATGATAAAAGAATTAAGCTGTTGAAATAAATTAATTTATTGTGCAACAATGTATTCAAATCTTACTTGCTCAGTGGATTTTACTTTAATGAAATTCTTCAAAGAACAATACATCATGTTCCAAAGATTGAAATTATACATTAAGTGAAATGACTGAATATGTTGTGTCTCAATTTACAGAAAGTTTCAATTGAATACTTAGCTTTTAAATAATAAAAATTTGCATAAATTAAAATATTTTCTTTAAATCAAAGTATTAAGTATTGTCTTTGTATCCTTTGTTCTTAGAGAAACAATTATAATTAAAGTAAAAATAAGCTAAAGCTAAGTTAAATACAATTTCACCTACATTTTCTAAGCCTTCAATTATGCTTTTAGGTGTATTTTACATTAGATTTAAATCCAGTTTATTTTTTACCTAGTTTAGTATATGATGTTTAGAGTATTTTGAATGTATAAATGAATAAGTGAATAATGCATGAATGAAAGGAATATCAAGGAAAGCTTTGACAGTTAAATATGTTGACTAATGAAATAATTTTTATACTTATGTGGGAAATAAAATAAATAATTGTTTTTAATGGCATAATTATTGTTGCCAAAATTTTATGCATTAAGTGTTTATTTTATGAGTTAAATATCTCAGGAAAAAATCAGTTTCTCATGCTTTCCATTAGCACCAGTAAGAAATCTATTATGACAGGAAACTCAGACTTGCAAAATGACTTTAGAGGGAATGATTTATTTCAAGATTGCACTTTATCTCTGTGCATCCAAACATGTGCCACTGCATATATGATCACTTACATAATTATTATGAGAAATATTAAAACGTATTGATGAATTAACATTGTCAAAGTGACTTTTTGAAGAAAATAGAATGGTTAGTGTAGAAAATTTTGGTTCCAGCAAAGAAAAATATAGAGTGTTCTTGGGGTGCCTGGGTGGCTTAGTCAGTTAAGCATCTGACTCTTGATTTCAGCTCAGGTCACCATCTCATGGTTCATGAGTTCGGGCCCTGCATCAGGTTCTGCGCTGGCAGTGTGGAGCCTGCTTGGGATTCTGTCTGCCTCTCTGCCCCTCTCCCATTAGCTCTCTAAATAAATAAATAAATAAATAAATAAATAAACAAACAAACAAACATAATATATACATATATTATAATATTTATATATATAAGGATAATATATAATGATATAATTATTATATATTATAATATATAATGATAATATGTATATTATCATTATATAATATTAATATATTATACATAATATAATATTATATTATATAATGATAATATATAATGATAATATATAATGTTTATATATAAACATTTTGTTCAGTATATATATATATATATATACACACACCCATGTATATATATATACACACCCATGTATATATATATACACACCCATGTATATATATACACACCCATGTATATATATATACTGTTCTTTTTCAAATACATACCATGTACTTTTATGTGTGAGAGCCAGATGTATGAGGAATTGACCTTTAAAGTCTAGACAAATTTGTGTTCTCTTTATTAGAATTGTTAGAAATCAAGATTAGACTCCTTTTAGTGTATCTCTAGTCATTTATGCAGTTAGCTGTAGTATAACTTATTAATACATTTATACAGACTATAAATGAATTGTATACAGTATTATACATAAAGGATTAAGAATGCTTTTTCCAAGATATATCTGAATAGCTCCTGGAAAGACACATCAAGTACAGTGTTGTTTCAAGCAGTTAAGTACATGACCTTATTGCCATTTGGGGGAGGGGAGAGGGTAACAAACTGTGGGATATTTGTGCAGTTGAATATATTCAACAGTAGAAAAGAGTAAATTAATGACACATGCAATATCAGGGATGAATCTCAAAGACCATTTTGTTGTGAAGAAGCCAGAAACAAAGAATTTACTATATGATTTCATTTTTATGAAATTCTAGAACCAGAAAATCTACTCTATGGTGATAGAATTCAGAAAGTAGTTGTTTATGAGAATCAGAGGAATTGACTGGAAAAGGGCATGAGAAATCTTTCTGGGGTTATGGGAATGTTCTAGATCTTGACAGAACTCATTAAACTGGACACATAATAAATGTATAGTTTGCTTCATAATTTAGGGTAGGAGTGAATGTTAAAAAGAAAAGGATTTATAATTGCAATTAGAAGATAGGAAGTAACTTTCAGCATCCAGTTATGAATTCTCTATTCTTTTAAATAATGTATCTTTTTGTTTTTTAGAAACTTAGGTTATTTGTTTGCCGTGTGGACTAAAGACCTCAGGTCATTTAGAAGTATACCTTCTTTGATTTTTTTAGTTTGGAAAAATAACTGATACGTTCATTTTTGTGTTATTTGAGACATAGGTTTAAAAATAGTTTGAATTTTTTTTAATGGTTTATTATTTATTTTTGAGACAGAGAGAGGGGCAGAGAGAATGGGAGACACAGAATCCAAAGCAGGCTCCAGATGCTGAGCTGTCAGCACAGAGCCTGATGTAGGGCTCAAACTTACAAGCTGTGCGATCATGACCTGAGCAGAAGTCAGACGCTTCACTGGCTGAGCCACCCAGGGGCCCCAATTCCAAAATATTTTCACCTCCAAATTGCACAGTTGGATACCATCTTATATTGGTATCCCTTAGTATAACAAATGTATGATGTGTCATAAACTTCCCTAAACAAGTTAATTGTAAATATTAATATTGAGGGGTTATGTCTTCCTCTTTCCTCTCTTCTGCCCCACTTCTCTCTCTCATTTGCTTATTTTCGGTCTTTCAAATGCAACCCCACGTGACTTGGGTAGGACAATATATTGTGTCAGGTTTACATTTACCTACATACCAGTTTTGCTGTTTGTAGAAAATAGAGCACTTAACCTCTAATCAATTAAGGTAAAGGGCTAGTGTTATATAATATTGATACTACATCTCTCCTGTGGGAGGTTTTAATTGTCCTTTACAGAAACCAACCCACACACTTTAGATTAGTCCAAAAGCTCCTAAAGTTCAAAATGTTATCTTTACAACAAGATTCTAATATGCATTGAAACTCTTGAAAGATTTTAGTTGTTGTTGTTGTTGTTGTTGTTGTTGTTGTTGTTTCTCTTTTCCTTTGTTTTGGCTACAGTATTGAGAGACCTCTCAAATCTTTGGTCATGAAGTTTCTTATGGGACTACTTCTTTTATTCCATGGAATATATATAATGGGAAACTGGTTTAGGCATGAATTTTGGAAGAGGGCTTGGTCATTTTTTCTGGTTATTTTCATTTTCTTTGTCATGCTTTTTCAAAAATTAAGACTCGCATATATGTGGAAGATGTTTATCAACAATGTTCAGGACTGAAAAATTAAACAGGAATGAGACCAGCAGTACTCACTTTTAAATGCACATTAAGATCACCTGGAATCTTAAAAATATACTGATGTCTGGGCTCTACTTCTGATTCAGTGTATATAGCTGCTGTATCAAAGCACCATCAACTGGGTGGCTTAAAACAACAGAAATGTATACTTTCACATTCTAGAGGCCCGAAGTCTGCAATCAAGATGTCAGCATTGCCGTGCTTCCTCTGAGATCTAGGTAGAATTATTCCTTGTCTCTCCATAGCTTCTGGTGGTTGCTGGAAATCCTTGGCATTCTTAGTAACTCAGTTCTAAAGCCCAATTCTGCCTTTCTATTCATAGGACATTTTCTCTCATTTCTTCACAATATCTTCTTGTAAGGACACGGGTCATGTTGGATTAAAAGCCCACCCTACTCCTGTATGACCTCATTTTAACTAATTACAGCTGCAAAAAAACTTCTTTGCAAATGAAGTCACATTCTTAGGTACTGGGGATCAGGACTGCACTCTTTTTGGGGACACAATTCATCCCCTAATCCTCAGTAAGCCAGAATCTCTGGGAGCAAAGCCCAGACATAGGCATGTTTAAGAACTTCCCAGGTGATTCTAATGCAAAGCAGGAATGGGAACCATCCTAATGGGAATCTGACCAGGCCAATGGGGCCTCTGAGACCAAAGATATGCATGACCCTCATTCTCACTGGTCAGTTGACCTCTCACAAGTTAGTTATTTTAGAACTTTTTTTTTCTTTTATATTTTTTAAAGCCTGCTCTCTTAATATTTGCATTTTTGCACCTGAATAAGTATTTATTTATTTATTTATTTATTTATTTATTTATTTATTTATTTAATTTTATTTATTACATATGTAGTTTGCTTTTAACCATTCAAATATTTATTAATTATGGAAAAGACAGTTCCTCAAGGCCTATGTGCCTTGATGTCTGAAGGTATAAATATATTACTGCTCAAAGAAGAAAATGTTAATAAGTAGGTATCTTATTTAATCTGTAACACTATAATAGTTCATTGGAGGCAGTTATATGATATATTTGCACATTAGTTTAAGGGGGAAGGTTCAGGGCTTGGCAGGGGAGATATGGAATGGGATGAATGTGTTAACAAAATAGTATCAGGAAATACAATACCAAGTTTCCCTGGGCTACAACTAATATGTATTTCATGAATTTCCCCTAATACGTATATGTGGTTGAATTGGAGCTAAGAGAAGGGGGTAGTCTGAAAATTATTTGAATCAAACAAAATTATTCCAATGTTAAATAATAATCGATTTCTATGATGCTTTAAAATGTGACCATCCAAGTGTGTCCAGAGCAGTGCCATGATGAAATAGCTGTGAATAACTCCTCTGGTATTGTTATTATGGTCTGTCACATTGATAATTTGTGTGCTAAATGATCCTTAGACACTGCTGAAGCGATAGAATCTAGGGATTTCTTTAAATTGATAATTGTCTAGAATTGAAACCTGCTTTGTTCTGTTATTTTGTGTTGTCTAATAGGCTCTGAAATGGTTGTCTTCTGGGGCACCTGGGTGGCTCAGTCTTTTAAGCATCGGACTCTTGATTTAGGCTCAGGTCATGATCACGGGGGTCATGGGGTGGAGCCCCATGTTGGGCTCCATGCTGACAGCGTGGAGCCTGCTTAGGATTATCTCTCTCCCTCTCTCTGTGTCCCTCCTCTTCCTCTGTCTCTCTCTCTCCCACTTGATGAGTAAGTAAGCTTAAAAAAATAAAAATGAAAGGATTGCCTTCTTGGGCTCCTTTTTTCTCCAAAGAGGGGATTGGCATCTGCTGATCTGCTTGCCTGTAGAACCAGTTTGCTAACTCGTCTTTCCCTACTTTGGCTTTGTTCAAATGAAAGGTTAAAATGTCAGCGAAGGATGAATTTACTTCCTTTGCATTTCTACAGTACTGCATTAACGAAAATCAACACTCGAGAAGGACGTCAAGTTCCCATGTATTTACCTCTTCTCTCCCCCATTCTTTCCCGCGGTGCCCCAGGAGCGAGTCCCGGACAGCCCTTCGCCTGCACCCTCTCTGGAGGAGGGCCGGAGGCCTGGCAGCCACCCATCATCACACCGCAGCAGCAGCGTGTCCAGCTCCCCAGCACGGACCGAGAGCTCTTCTGACAGAATCCGTAGGTCTCATACTTCTACTTGTCACCATTTTAAACTTTATTAGGTGCAGCTGGCTTTTCTAATCAAAATGCCCTCATTCCAAATAGATCTCAGATGTATCATGTTCTGAAGCTCTGTAGCAATAGCCATCTCTCAAAATTATGTTTCCCAGTTTGCAATATCATGAGGTATGGTACTACATTAACAGGTTCTGATATAAACTCCCTCTCCTTGATGCCACACATAAAGATTTGAGCTATGAAACAGAGAAAGTAACCTTCCAGATTAGTTTCTGAAGTAAACACCTCCAGCTCGCAGGTAGCTAGTGGCTAGGTATATGGCTTAGGGATTATTCAACTTTATTCCTTTGTCCCCTCCTCCCCCCTCCCCCACCAGTTCTTGAAATTTATCCATTTTCAGAATTCACCCCTGCGTTGAAAAAAATATCCACAGAGAGAAATAAAAGTTAGTAACAGTCAAAACGATAGACTTAAAAAAATTGCTTTGTCATTTTTATGACCACTGGATGGAAGAATTTTAAATTGTTTAAATTTTAGGATTTGAATTAGTAAGTCAATGATGCATATCATTGTCAGATATTATTATTAAATTCTAAAGAGCAGGGGCTCTATTGTATTTCATGATAACGTTTTTAGATATTTAACCAAGAAAATCAAGAGTAAAGTTAAAAATACCATTCAATGAACTGGTTATTTTGTATCTGTATTTTGTGTTAAGAATCTAATACTTTTCTTCCAATAAAATGAACATATTAACAGTGACTATATCGGTTGACAGAATCAATATCCATTGTATCCTTTCCAGGATTTAGTTAATTTGAAGGAATCATGTTTGTGGTATGAACTATATCTAATTACACATAACTTACTGAAGTTATTTGGTTGTTGAGAATATTTTTATAATAGGAAAAACATGTGCTACAAAGTGTCTTTATAAATCATAAAGAATGTTTGCATAAAGCAGAAATCCTTAATATGAATATTATTGAGATAGATAAGAAATATTAGGTTAAATTATATGTAATACAATTATTTAAAAAGTAGTTAATTATTGATAATTATATAGTTCAACATAATTCTAAATATGAATACTTGATTTGGCCTGTCTAGAACATATTTCCCTAATTTTGTAAGAGATGATAATCATTGTGTATTAATAAAAGTGAAAATATCATTTGATAACTATTCCAAATCAATGACATTTGCTGGGGCTGGTAAACTTTAATTCCCAAAGTTTGGTTTCATTAAAACAATTTCTCATATAAAATATTTTCTGTATGCTTATGTGCAGTGCTGACATTAGATTTTATGATGCATATTCATTTCATTTTTTATGCTTTTATAAGATGTCGTCAGTGAAAAGGCACTGTCCTAGAGAAAGAAAAATATTTTTTCATGACACTTAAATGGAAATTATGGGCAGATAGGGAGCAATTTGAAATAATTTTGTTATACATTCATGTTTTAAATTAATCATTGTATTCTTTTTTATTCTTGATAGAACAAGGGAGAAATTTTTGCATGCTTGGACTACCATGATTGTCCAAATGGAAATACGTACACATGCACACAAATGCATGCACACACACATATGCAAATACATGTTCACAAATGTGCATATTTTAATGTGTTTTTTTGAAAATTAGACTAACAGACATTTCAAAAATAATACAAAAAATTCTTTCATACTCGTTACCCATATTCACCCAATCATCAGTGTCTCTGAAAGAGATATTGGCCTAATGGCACTTTAATGTTCCTATCATGGACATCATGATTCTTTACCTCACATACATCATTGTTTATGTTTTAGAAACAAGGAATTTCTCTTACATAACCACAGAGCATTGATCAAAATCAGGAAATTAAGATTATTATAGTGCCATTCTCTAAACTATAAATCTTTTTCAAATTTCACCAACTTTCCCACTATTATTGATTTTTATTTTTTTTCCTCACTAGTATTTTTAGTAGCAAAAGATTTTCTTTACTGGTCCAAAAGCCAACCCAGGATCACGTGTTGCAATTGCTTGTCATATTCCTTTAGTCTCTTTTAATCTGGAGCCATTCCTCAGTCTTTTTTGTCTTTCAGTATCTTGATATTTTTTAAAGTATATAGGCCATTTATTTTGTAGAACTTCACTCAGATTGGATGTTTTTGTTTTCTCATGATTAGACTTAAGTTATGAAATTTTGGCAAGGATCACAGAAGCATGATAGCATGCCCTTGGTATATCATTCCAGTACACATTTGTTTTTCCCATACTTGTCATAACTATCTCTTGGTTAAGGTGGTAAATACTAGATTTCTCTGCTGTAAAGTTACTCTTTTTTTTTTTAAACCTTTGTAAGTAATAAGTAACAATAATAAGTCTTGTGAGGAAACATATTAAGACTACATGGATATTATATTTTTCATCAAACTTTCACTCCACTCGTTTTAGAATCATCTGCTGAAGATTCTTCCTTCAAACAATTATTGCTATGGTGATTTCCAAATGATAATTCCTAATATATATAGTTTTATGATACTTCCCAAAAAATCTTATTTTTTCAGAGAAGGTAAGTTTTTATGGAATATGTATTCATCCAACTAGGATTTTCATGGGCAATTTATTAAGAAATTTATTGACTGGATTTTGAAAATCATAAGGGTATTTTGTTATCTACTTTATTATTTCAGCAGTTACAGGTTACTATCAATACTTCAGGAAAGCAATTATTATTTTTATTCATTCAACCATTTAATAGATATTAATTGGGCACTTGTATATTCAAGTTTGAGTTCAAATCCAAATTTTAAAGAAGTACTTTGATATCTATGAAACCTTGTGTTTTATTGACTAGTATAGATTATGAATATTGAAACAGTTATTTCAGTGCCTTATCTTGTTGAAAGCTAACAGCTTTTAGTGCTCATAGTGTTATGGCCATTCAAAAGTATTCCAGATATTAAAAATATTATATTCTTTGTGAAATAAAAATAAGATAAAATGTTTTCATTTCCACTATTTTTCTTATTCTTAAGATTATCATGGTTACCAATTCTCAGTATTCTTAGATTATAATGCCAATTTAGACCATCATATTTTATTTATTTTTGAGTCCAAATGAGTTTAATTAATTTGTTTGAACATTGTGTGTTATGGTGTTTCTGTCTTTGTTCTTTTGTTCCGGGCTTGACAGCTGTCCATCAGAATGGGTTGTCCATGAACCAGATGCTGATGGGTTTATCACCAAACGTCCTCCCTGGGCCCAAAGAGGGAGATTTGGCTGGTCATGATATGGGACATGAATCGAAAAGGATGCATATTGAAAAAGGTAATATATGATTATGTGGCCTTTTTTTTTCCTGTTCAACATGTGGACTAGATTTTAATCATAGAATGAGTGATTCAATCCCACAAAAGATGGCATATAAACATGTTAAAAACCTATAATATTAGGTAAATATTAAGCCTCTTCAGCAAAAAAGAAGTATGAATGAAAATCTGCTGTTTTTCCTTACATACAACAGGTAGGTGATAATTTACTTTCCAGTACCTAGGGCCAATTGTCATTTTTCTTTACCTGATAGAGCTACAATAACATAGAAGCATTATTTTGAATATTTTTGGTTTCAAATATACATGATCGTTGGATCAATGAGGAAATAGAAGTGAATCTTACCAAACAATGTACTAGTAGCATTTCAAAACTTAACAGAAGACCATGGGGGGAAGGGAAGGGAGAAAAAAAAAGTTACGCAGAGGGAAGGAGGCAAACGGTAAGAGACTCTTAAAAACTAAGAATAAACTGAGGGTTGATGGTGGGGGCGGGAGGGAGGGGGAGGGGAAAGGGGTTGATGGGCATTGAGGAGAACACCTATTGGGATGAGCACTGGGTGTTGTATGGAAACCAATTTGACAATAAATTTTGTATTAAAAAAATAAAAAAATATTATATGTAACAAATAACAAAGCCCAGATTGTGTAAAGCTGAAAGTTTCCTATTTGTATTTCATTTGTATCACCCTAATCCATTTTCACAGGCAGATATTGGTATTTTCATGTCCTATTTCATAAAATACTTTCATGAAGAAATTTAAATATTATTTTGGCATGCATGTTAAAAATTTGTGCTAGAGGTGCAAATTTAGTGTTTCAAATAGTAAGGTTTGAATTGTGATTATAAGAATTCTTCCACATCTTTTTCGTCTTAATTTAATATTTTTAAATTTTATTAATATAGACTGGGTACTTTGACTATCTTTTGACATGAATACCAAATAATCAGCGTTATAAAAAGGATTAACTCTTTGGAAAACATAAAAACACCAAAAGCACAATTAGCTGTCAAAAGGAAAATAAATAAAATTGGGTATTTAATGATCAAACAGAAAAAAATGATTAGAGAAAGACAAAGTTAGGGTGGGGCAACTTTTTAGAAAAAGACTATTCACAAAAAGTAAAAATGCTTATATGAAACTTTTTTCCATTCAACATAAAAACAGTCATGCTGAGCCTTTGGGGAGAAAGAGTACATTATTTCTACAAATTAGATTATCTGCGTGGGTGCCTGGGTGGCTCAATAGTTTAAGCGTCTGACTTCAGCTCAGATCATGATCTCACATTCTGTGAGTTCGAGCTCCATGTCAGGCTCTGTGCTGACAGCTCAGAGCCTGGAGCCTGCTTCAGATTCTGTGTCTCCCTCTCTCTCTGCCCCTCCCCTGATCATGCTCTGCCTCTCTCTGTCTCAAAAATAAATAAAAACATTTAAAAAAAATTTTTTAAAGATTATCTGCATTATGGAATGTCAGTGAGAAAATGATAATCTTTTCTAGGTGCCAATATGTCAAAATCTAGGCATAATTGAGAGCAGCATTAAGGCAACTTTTTAATTTTTCATTTTGAAATTTGATATCAAATGCTATTACTAAGCTAGATGGACTATATGCAATGCATCAGTGAGCTAGATGGTCTCTAAATATGTAATTCTATTTTTTCACAAGCTTTTCTTTAGCAATGAATAAAAATATTTTATATATTGTACCTTACATATGTTTTGACATATACCTTTTATATTTGATCAAAACCTATTTGTAGAAATATAAAAAATAGTATCATGAGAAAATATAAAGCTTCATAGGAGAAGTAAATTTTAAGTAAAAATATTTAAATATAAGAATTCATTGTATAAGTTAAGCAACCATTCTCCATCAGGGTTCTGTGAAAGAAGAAAGTCCTACAGAAAATGATTGAGTCATTCATTTCTCAATTTTCCCATGGATACTACATAGCTGATTTCACATGGAATGCATAAGGTGGAAGTTATTTTATGACATATAATAGATGTCGAGATTTTAGGGCTTAATTTTTTTCCAGAACCTAATGGAGAAGGGCTGGGTGTAAAATATCAAAGCCCAAAGGTGGTAGTGAGAACATCACCAAAGGCATGATCAGTAACATGATTAGAATAGTGAGTTCCACTGGAATTTTTGGTAGACAGCTTTGTACAAACTGATACTTCAAGTTGAGTTTCCCTGCTATTTCCATAACTATTTTTTTCATGAGTCATGAGTTCTATCTATCTGTCTATTTTTAAAATTATTATTATAATTTTACCACCATGGAGCCTTTCCTGAAATACCATACTGGGTTGATTGAGGGAGTCCACTTCTGGTTTTCTTATAGGCCTGCTCCAAAAATCTTCACTACAATATTTGCCTTGTTTTTTGGAAATTATTTTTTCATTGGTCTGCTCCAAACACAAGGCTATAAACTCCTTGGAGTTATCTGTATATTACATTTTCTAGGCAATCTATGAATCCATACTGATCTGGGCTGAATCATTAGGAGATTCTAAGTGATAGTAAAAGAAAGTAAAAACAACTGTAAAGATTATACTCTTTAAGGAGTAATAGGATGGAAAAGGTATAATTATATAACTTCTAGAAGCTACATTTACATGAAATGGTAGAAGGTTCTGAAGATGATCTATACAAAAACTTTCTATATCATTAATGGTACTTCTTATCATATTGAAATTTTGCTGTCAGAATAAAGACCTTGACTATATGCCCAAGGTTTTCCAGTATTTTAATGTGTATTTTATAAAGGAAAATAAATGTTTATTTTAATATTCTTCCTAGGAATGTAAAACTACCATTGAACTCATGATTTCAAATGTAGGTATATGATCATAGAAATTGTGATTGATGTTAATACTATTATAGTAACTGTTTTATGTTGCTCTTTTTTTTATATATACTCTCTCACTTTTATCTAGTTTTCAGCATACTGAATTAATAGTAAATATTCATGGTTTTCCAGATTGATAGAGTCTACTAAATTAAAAATTGTTTTCTTTCATGGCTACATTTATCATGTGCCTGATACTAGCCCTGTAACTTTCTTACTACACATTATCTGTATTAAAACAAGTGACTTGGGGCGCCTGGGTGGCGCAGTCGGTTAAGCGTCCGACTTCGGCTCAGGTCACGATCTCGCGGTCCACGAGTTCGAGCCCCGCGTCGGGCTCTGGGCTGATGGCTCAGAGCCTGGAGCCTGCTTCCGATTCTGTGTCTCCCTCTCTCTCTGCCCCTCCCCCGTTCATGCTGTGTCTCTCTCTGTCTCAAAAATTAATAAATAAACGTTAAAAAAAAAAAACAAGTGACTTAATTTAGAGACATTTGTAGAGAAATTAATTATATGTTTGTGTCATTTTAGGCTCAAACTTCTATATGTAATTTGCTGCTTACCACTTTAAATCATTCAAAAGATAATAATTCTTTAAAAAACATTGATTTCAAAAATAGATACCAAAATTAATTTGTATGCTGAGAATCACTGTGGTCTAAAGTCTTAATCATCAGTAATATTTAAGCACTTTTAAATCTTCTTAATATTAAAAAACTATCAACTCCACTCTATTAGAATATTTAAGTCACCGTTAACTGAAGGTATTTAAATTCAGAAGTCCTAGCTGCTGAATAAATTCACTCCTTATTTTTAAAAATAAAAACACTAATAGGTTTTTGAAACTTGGAAGAATGTAAGGTGCATTCAAAATATAAATGTGAAAAACAGCTTGGTATAGTATATCAAGAAGTAATAGACATAATAATGTATCAGTCATCCCAAGTTTAAGGAGAAATCCTTTCGCTATTATAAACTTTGACTAAGATAAGGACTTTGTCAAAGATACGTGCTTAGGAAAACTGGTAGAGCTCAGAGCTCCAAAACCAATGTTATGTCTTCTGACTTTTACAGATTCCAGGTTCTATCAAGCTTTCTGGATTTTAAAATCATTGCTGATCTTTTCCCTCATTCTAAATTTCGTGGAATAGGCAGTAATAATTGATATTTGAATTGTATAAGCAGACTCATTGTTTCTTTATGTGGAAACTGTCTATTCCCTGCATATTTGTCCATTGATGCTAATGTACAATGTTACTCTCTCATACATAATTTGTTTCTTGTTTTTTTCTCAAATCGCTGCTATTTTCAACACATTTTAGAGCATGTTTTATACCTTTGTATTGTCTCATGTGCACATTTTTTATTATTATGAAATTTAATTTTTTAATTAAAAATTAAGTTGCATGTATGCAAAAATCAAATATATGATACAGATAAGCTTATAGTATCAGCTTTCCCCAATTATAGAAAACTTAAGCATGTATAGTTGAACTATTGAATATCTATTTACATTAATGTATTTCAGTCTTGGACTGAGTATGCCAAAATGACATAATGAATTGATAAATACCTACCAAATGCCAGAACAGTGAACCAGATGAAATGCAAAAACTTTCTCTGTCCCTTTTTCTCTCCTTTGTTGCTATATATTTTTCCTTAATATGTATCCTCATTTTCCCTATGCTTGAGTCTTTTCCCCTTATTTGTTTTCACGAAAAAACATGAAAACTTTCTTTTGTTGGTGACTCTTGAGGACTTTCTTTCATTGATGTCTCATGCCATTTTAGAAGCAGAAATAATTTAAGAAGCAGCAGGAAATACAGGGGATTTGCTTCAGGCCATAAAACATTTCTTTTGTGGCATATTTTGTTTGGTTGGCAATGCTCAAGATTTCCAATGGTTAGCATACTTGTATAAAAGGTTTCTTTTGGTGTTCTTAATTTAAGGACAGGGCACTAAAAGCAAAAAAGTAGTTAGCAACCTGGCCGTATGGGGATTTCCTCTTGTTAATGTTTTATTCTTAGCCTCCAACCATATAGATTATTTTCCTACAAAACATCTTTTTTAATGACTATGTCATCGCTTTTCTCAAGTTTGTGGAAATGATTTTTTTGAAGGGTATTTCCTTTTGCACATTTCTCAATGTTGAAAAATTCTAATTTTACTTGAATTAGGATTGAGTCTTCAAAAATAGCCTTCTTTTAAATTCTAGATCGACATCACACAAATTAATAGTAAATATTATTTTGTTTTACCCACATATATCACAAATCTTAACCTGTTAGTATCTCATGTTACTATATAGAAGTGTATAGAGTAAAAGCCCCTTTTCTATAGAAATTTCTGTATTTTGATAATGTTAAAGTACATAGGGCCTTGAGTATTTTCATTTTAAAATTCCAACAGTGTTAACTTTTCCTTCACTTTCATTCTTAAGATAAAATTTCTCTTGGCATCTCTCAAAGCCTTTTATAAAATATTCTCTAAACACTTCCTAATGTGACTTTACCCTTCAGTTTCTAAGCATGTGAGTTAAAGGTATTGAACTTAATAATGATACTTTTAATTCTGTGATTCATAACAGTAGGCAATAACAAATTTCTCTGAATTCCAGAGTTCTTTCTTAAGCAGATGGCAGATTGCACATGCAAAGTCAAACTTAGGTGAAATTTTATGAAGGCACTGGTTTATTATTTTATGAATTATAATTCGAGAAGCAGAACTTGCTATAACACTTCAATAATAACTTAAGAAAATCCTACTATGTGA